>NW_019957525.1:212792-302575 GCF_002910315.2 Salvelinus sp. IW2-2015 | reverse complement strand
CAGAGATCCCCAAAGATTGGAAAGCTGCCGCGGTCATCCCCCTCTTCAAAGGGGGAGTACTCTAGACCCAAACTGTTACAGACCTATATCCATCCTGCCCTGCCTTTCTAAAATCTTCGAAAGCCAAGTTAACAAAACAGATCYCCGACCATTTCGAATCCCACCGTACCTTCTCCACTATGCAATCTGGTTTCCGAGCTGGTCATGGGTGCACCTCAGCCACGCTCAACGTCCTAAACGATATCATAACCGCCATCGATAAAAGACAATACTGTGCAGCCGGCTTCATTGACTCGGACAAGGCTTTCAACTCTGTCAATCACCACATTCTTATCGGCAGACTCAGTAGCCTCGCCTGGTTCACCAATTACTTCTCAGATAGAGTTCGGTGTGTCAAATCGGAGGGCCTGTTGTCCGGACCTCTGGCAGTCTTTATGGGGGTGCCACAGGGTTAAATTCTCGGGCCGACTCTTTTCTCTGTATATATCAATGATGTCGCTCTTGCTGCTGGTGATTCTCTGATCCACCTCTARGCAGACGACACTATTCTGTATACATCTGGCCCTTCTTTGGCCACTGTGCTAACAAACCTCCAAACGAGCTTCAATGCCATACAACACTCCTTCGTGGCCTCCAACTGGTAAAGCCCCGCCTTATCTCAGCTCACTGGTCCCCATAGCAACACCCACCCGTAGCACACGCTCCAGGAGGTATATTTCACTGGTCATCCCCAAACCCAACACTTTCTTTGGCCGCCTTTCCTTCCAGTTCTCTATTGCCAATGACTGGAAGGAATTGCAAAAATCACTGAAGCCTTATATCTCCCTRTCTAACTTTAAGCATCAGCTGTCAGACCAGCGTACCAATCACTGTACCTGTACACAGCCAATCTGTAAATAGCACACCCAACTACCTCATCCCCATATTGTTACTTATCCTCTTGCTCTTTTGCACCCCAGTATCTCTACTTGCACATTATCATCTCCACATCTATCACTCCAATGTTAATGCTAAATTGTAATTATTTCGCCTCCATGGCCTATTTATTGCCTTACCTCCCTACTCTTCTACATTTGTACACACTTACATAGATTTTTCTATTGTGTTATTGACTGTACGTTTGTTTATGTGTAACTCTGGTGTTGTTGTTTTTGTTGCATTGCTTTGCTTATCTTGGCCAGGTCGCAGTTGTAAATGAGAACTTGCTCTCCAACTGGCCTACATGGTTAAATAAAGGTAAATAAAAAATAAATTAAGAAATTGTTGGGAAAGGGTTTTCAGTAAGCATTTCTACGATCAAGTCTATACACTGTTGTTATTCGGCGGTGGACAAATACCAATTTGACTTCTTTTGGTACAATAGACTGTGTGTTTAAAGGACTCATGCATAGGGTTTTTGCGTGACCCGTATTACCTCCACACCGGCGTCACGGTACGAAGGCAGTCAAATTTCATGTGACCGTTTAGTCACTGTAGTTTCTCCAAGCTCTTGATGCTGCTCATGGTCATATAGTTAATCTACCAATATTTGCCAACTGCCTGGTACTCAGCACTCTATTGGGTCTCTAATCACTCTGACATCAATGAAAATGTAATCGAAAAATTGAATCAATCACTTAAATGAGACCCATGAAGCTTCATGTTGCCCAACATTTCTATAGGCAATGCAATTGCGGAAACCAGAGTGATGGCCTATACTAAATAGAGGATCCCTTCAGCTTTTCTTATAGGCTAGGCCTAATATATTTATTTCTCATCTTTCCTAATACTAAGCACATTGCTTATATTTACACAACAGGGTATATGCCTACCTGGCTGGCATGAAAATGAATCACGGGAAAGATCGTTCTCCATCCCTATTTAATTGCATAATAACATGGTACGTCGTTGGCCAAAAAGTTTTTCGAGATGACACAAATATTAATTTCCACAAAGTTTGCTGCTTCAGTGTCTTTAGATTTTTTTTGTCAGATGTTACTATGGAATAATGAAGTATAATGTCAAGCATTTTAGTGTCAAAGGCTTTTTATTAGAATCATTATCCCTTCTTTTTCAAGACCTCTGCAATCCGCCCTGGCATGCTGTCAATTAACTTCTGGGCCACATCCTGACTGATGGCAGCCCATTCTTGCATAATCAATGCTTGGAGTTTGTCAGAATTTGTGGGTTTTCTGATTGTCCGCCCGCCTCTTGAGCATTGACACAAAGTTCTCAATGGGATTAAGGTCTGGGGAGTTTCCTGGCATGGACCCAAAATATTTATGTTTTGTCCCCGAGCCATTAGTTATCACTTTTGCCTTATGGCAAAGTGCTCCATCTGCTGGAAAAGGCATTGTTCGTCACCAACTGTTCCTGGATGGTTGGGAGAAGTTGCTCTCAGAGGATGTGTTGGTCCATTCTTTATTCATGGCTGTGTTCTAAGGCAAAATTGTGAGTGAGCCCACTCCCTTGGCCGAGAAGCAACCCCACACATGAATGCTCTCAGGATGCTTTACTGTTGGCATGACACAGGACTGATGGTAGCGCTCACCTTGTCTTCTCCGGACAAGTTTTTTTCCGATGCCCCAAACAATCGGAAAGGGGATTCATCAGAGAAAATGATTTTACCCCAGTCCTCAGCAGTCCAATCCCTGTACCTTTTGCAGAAAATAGTCTGTCCCTATGTTTTTCTTGGAGAGAGGGGCTTCTTTGCTGTCCTTCTTGACACCAGGCCATCCTCCAAAAGTCTTCGCCTGACTGTCTGTGCAGATGCACTCACATCTGCCTGCTGCCATTCCTGAGCAAGCTCTGTACTGATGGTGCCGATCCCGCAGCCGAATCAACTTTTGGAAGTGGTCCTGGCGCTTGCTGGACTTTCTTGGGCGCCCTGAAGCCTTCTTCACAACAATTGAACCACTCTCCTTGAAGTTCTTGATGATTCGATAAATGGTTGATTTAGGTGCAATCTTACTGGCAGCAATATCCTTGCCTGTGAAGCCCTTTTTGTGCAAAGCAATGATGATGGCACATGTTTCCTTGCAGGTAACCATGGTTGACAGAGGAAGAACAATGATTCCAAGCACCACTCTCCTTTTGAAGCTTCCAGTCTGTTATTCAAACTCAATCAGCATGACAGAGTGATCTCCAGCCTTGTCCTCGTCAACACTCACACCTGTGTTAACGAGAGAATCACTGACATAATGTCAGCTGGTCCTTTTGTGGCAGGGCTGAAATGCAGTGGAAATGTTTTTGGGGGATTCAGTTCATTTTCATGGCAAAGAGGGACTTTGCAATTAATTGCAATTCATCTGATCACTCTTCATAACATTCTGGAGTATATGCAAATTGCCATCATACAAACTGAGGCAGCAGACTTTGTGAAAATTTATATTTGTGTCATTCTCAAAACTTTTGGCCCCGACTGTATTTTTTACCACTACCCCTGTTTCGAGACAGGTGCATGATAATGTGGGCATTCTAAATCAAAACAATTTTCACACACTATACTATTTAGTATACGTAAAGACAAGATTAAATCAAGAATAGTCTGATGGGTGACAATATTAGCCTTTCACTTGTGAATTCTATATTATCACTTGTGAACGATGCCCAGCATAAGAAAGCCATTTTTTTGCAACTTTTTCTAATCATAGTCGCACACCTCATGTAGCCTAGCCCATAGGCCTATATGTTTTTGATAAGGTTTGTATCACAACTAAAGTTACCAAAAAACGTCTTAAAATGAAGCACATTAATCCGCTTTACAAGGGGTTTAGTGCCTAACTGGCATACATAACAGCGCATGAGCTTCAAGTTTGGAGAAGATCATTTTCACCATAAAATTAACCTTTATAATAAAAGCATTACATGCATAAATCGCAATTGCGGTCACGTCTGATAATGGTGTTTTCCCGCTATTGTAGCATTCCTGCTTATAGCCTTCTGTCATGTGCGCATTGCTGCGCTTATAATGTGAAGAAATAGCCAAATAGTTTATCAACATTATGAGCTAAAACTTCTGATCTGTTGTGCCAGCCACATTGTGTAAAAAAAAAAAATGTTGATGCTAGTGGTGTATTAATTTGGTATCTATTGCATCCCACAAACTGTCCCAGATAATGTTTGGAATATTTATTTCTTGCACAGAATAGGTTGACTTTTGTACTATGGGGGATAGTAGATTGACATAGGCTAGTGCTTTTGCTGTTCGTAGGGCTACTCATCTTGTTGGCTGATGGAGTAAATGTGAAAAGTTTTTCCAATATCTTCAATATGCACCTCTCAAAATTGGATCAACTGATCACGTGATACCACCCTCCATCCCACTCCTAGCTTGCTTCTGAAGCTTAAGCAGGGTTGGTTCCTGGTCAATTCCCTAGATGGGAGACCAGATGCTGCTGAAAGTGGTGTTGGAGTGCCAGTAGGAGGCACACTTTCCTCTGGTCTAAAACATTATCCCAATGCCCCAGGGCAGTGATTGGGAACATTGCCCTGTGTAGGGTGCTGTCTTTCGGATGGGACGTTAAAACGGGTGTCCTGACTCTCTGTGGTCACTAAAGATCCCATGGTAAGAGTAGGGTGTTAACCCCGGTGTCCTGGCAAAATTTGCAATCTGACCTTCATACCATCACAGTCACATAATCATCCCCAGCTTACAATTGGCTCATTCATCCCCCTCCTCTTACCTATTCCCCAYGTCATTACTGTAAATGAGAATGTGTTCTCAGTCAACTTACCTGGTAAAATAAAACATAWATAAAAATGCAGAGCACTCAGGGAAAAGGGTACAACAAAAGCATAGATTTTTTTAGMGTGCATTACGGCCACGAAGGGGATGCCACCGGGAAATTCGAGGCATTATCAAGTGCTTGTCAAATTGTGAATGAGAGTTGCATTAATAACTCTAAATTAAGGATATAGGAATACTTATTTCTTTGTTAACCGCTCAACACATAACAGCCTCATGTGCACACAAAGCTGAATAAAATATAAATATTTTATTCAGCTTTGTTCAATTGTATTCTTCATACTATAAGATAATTCAAAGGAATTCTAAGCAAATCTTGTCTGCTAAATAAACTAGTGCAGCCCACAGCCATTTGGCATAGCCACCCCAGGACCTAACATAAGTGTCACGGCTYTTGAATGAACTGGACCAAGGCGCAGCGTTGTGAGCGTACATTTAATTTTATTTTGAAAAGACGCCGAACAAAACAAAAAACACTACGAAACCAACCGTGAAGCTAAAGGCTAAGTGCCATAAACAAAGTAAACTTCCCACAAAGACAGGTGGGAAAAAGGGCTACCTAAGTATGYTTCTCAATCAGAGACAACGATAGACAGCTGTCCCAGATTGAGAACCCTACCCGGCCAAAACATAGAAATACAAATAATAGAACATAGAATACCCACCCKAACTCACACCCTGACCAAACCAAAATAGAGACATAAAATGGATCTCTAAGGTCAGGACGTGACAATAAGGYCAACTGAGAGTATGTTATTCTARTCTGAAAGACTACATTTTCTTTATATAATTTTTCTTTAGACCTGTCTAAAATAAATAATGGATTTATTGTGAATGTGTAGGCTATATTACATGGATTTATTAGACTTTTTAAAATGTAGATTCTCCAAAGGTCTGCATCAGTGGCTTGTGTGGAAGCCAGGAGATGCAAAATGTGTTTATGTTAATTAACGGTCAATTACCGTGAGACCGACAGTTATTTGCTTGACAATCACTGGCCGACAAAATTTCGTGACCTCCACAGGTACAGGAAAAACAGCTTCGCTGCACAGCTATCTTCAGATCTCTCCAGAGATAATCGATCGGGTCCGGTCTCTGGCTGGGCCACTCAAGGACATTCAGAGACTTTTKCCGAAGCCACTCCTGCATTGTCTTGGCTGTGTGCTTAGGGTCGTTGTCCTGTTGGAAGGTGAACCGTCGCCCTCAGTCGGAGGTCCTGAGCGCTCTGGAGCAGGTTTGCATTAAGGATCTCTCTGTACTTTGCTCTGTTCATCTTTCCCCTGATTCTGACTAGTCTCCCAGTCCCTGCCACTGAAAAACATCCCCACAGCATGATGCTGCCACCACCATGCTTCACCGTAGGGATGGTGCCAGGTTTCTTCCAGACATGGGGCTTGACATTCAGGTCTAAAGAGTTCAATCTTGGTTTCATCAGACCAGATAATCTTGTTTCTTATGGTCTGAGAGTCATTTAGGTGCCTTTTGGCAAACTCCAAGAGGGCTGTCATGTGCCTTTTACTAAGGAGTGGCTTCCATCTGCCACTCTACCATAAAGGCCTGATTGGTGGAGTGCTGCAGAGATGGTTGTCCTTCTGGAAGGTTCTCCCATCTCCACAGAGGAACTCTGGAGCTCTATCAGAGTGACCATCGGGGTCTTGGTCTCCTCCCTGACCAAGGCCCTTCTCCTCCGATTACTCAGTTTGGCCGGGCGGCCAGAACCTAGGAAGAGTCTTTGTGGTTCCAAACTTCTTCCATTTAAGATTGATGCAGGGCCCTGTGTTCTTGGGAACCTTCAATGCTGCAGAATTTTTGGTGTATCCTTCCCCAGATCTGTTKCTTGACAGAATCCTCTCTCGGAGTGCTACGGACAATTCCTTCGACCTCGTGGCTTCGTTTTTGCTTTAACATGCGCTGTCAACTGTGGGACCTTATACAGACAGGTGTGTGCCTTTCCAAATCATATCCAATCAATTGAATTTACCACAGGGGGACTCCAATCAAGTTGTAGAAACATTTCAAGGATGATCAATGGAAACAGGATACACCTGAGCTCAATTTCAAGTCTCATAAAAGGTCTGAATACTTATTTAAATTAGGTATTTCTGTTTTGAATTTTTTATAAATTTGCACAAAAAAATTATAATCCTGTTTTCGCTTTGTCATTATGGGGTATTGTGTGTAGATTAATGAAGATTTTTTTTTATTTAACAATTTTAGAATAAGGCTGTAACATAACAAAATGTGGGAAAATACAAGCGGTCTGAATACCTTCCAAATGCACTGTATATTCCTGTTTGATATGAATTTATATAATAATATTGGGCATGTRATCCTTTATCACATGCCACTATTTGTTTTGTATCCAATGCATTTAGCTTACATTTGGATGAAGCAGCCTATCGAGTTAGATTGCATCATATCACCTTTCAATATTAGTTATCAACMAATATAAAACCATGTTAATTTGAACATCGGTGTCATTTAATAATATGCACGGTTGTGAAAGTTGTATGAATTAATCATAATGCAGGCCTACTCATTAGAAAAAAACAGCAGCTCGAATGCAATATTGGCTTCACAGTGAAACACTACTGTCTATTAATCATTCTTAAAACAGTCAGTAAAATAGCTTATTTAGCTATTTTTTAAAAATGTAACCTGCATGATATCATGCATGCAAGCTTACCTGTCATGTTCACAACCATGGACCAGCAGACCAATCAATATGCAAGAGAAGGACCCTATACCGTAACCTAATTATTCTGGTTTGTGTCAACTTCATAAATTAAAAGGTGCTGAGGAGATCGATTCTGCTACTTGTTTAGTTATTATTCATGTCAGAAGAACACTTTGTTTCCAGGTAATAATATGGGAGCAGACGAAGAACCCTTTTGGAACCCTTTTTTCTTAAAGTGGCTACAAATGTCTAGCGTTTGGTGGAATGTGAATCCGTTATCACGCAATGCTGCCTTCAAATCCTGTCCTAAATGCCAGTAACCTACAGACAAAGTGCTACCTACTAATGTAGGTGCCTTTGGAGGCAGGTAGGCAGCAAGCAGCTGTCTTTGGATTGGTTAAATAATAAAGATTGCCCAGCACTGTGCGTGAACTCATGATGCTTGGAGCGAAGCATGTTGCTCAGACCACAATGCTATGTCAGTTTACAATGCTTTATCAAGCCATGACAATTGATGATACTTGATGGTATGAGGTCTGTTGGTTTGCAGAGCCTTCCCCAAACCATAGCCCCCTAGGCACGGTACTACATTGTATAGCCTACAAACTGATTTGAAATATTCAATATTAATTCAAATCCTCCTGCTCCAGGATTATTTTCCTCCTACGACAAAATGGGTCATATTAAGAGCCGGCATCTGTAAGGACCTAATAATTTCCCTGATGCCAGGGAAGTCAAAGAGTTGACTTATCACACAGCCAGGGTTGTGATGGGACTGCACTGTCACATTAGATATGGTGAGCCGTGTATTCATAAAATAAAGCTAAACTTCCTCTACAGATGTAGGATCTTAATTTGATTACTGTTGCAGGAAAAACTTATATTMTATTTGAGGTTAAAAAAGGCRTGGGAAGTTTGTAATATCTACTTAGAAATGTTAGACTTGATTTTCCCTTACGAAAAATCTATCAACCCATACAAAATTGTCCATGAATTATAATCAGAAAAAAWTGAAAAATATGTACGTCCAACTCATCACGTGCAGGACAGAAGCACGTATCAAACAAAAAAAAGAATATCCGCAACTCTGGTATGCGCATGGTGATTTAAAATAATATAAAATTTCATTCGATTTTAATTACAAACAAAAAAGATAAATCTTAAACTTCAAAGGCTTGCGAGTTGTAACGGGTTTTAAATGGATTTCCATCAGCATTTCAACCATAAAAAATTATAGAATCTATTAGACCAGAACTGTCGCTTGCTTGCTTGAAGGTTGACAACACATGCCTTCCTCACTGTGTATCAAACTGTAATTATACCTCACTGAAGGCCAAACTTAATAGGATTCTGGAAGCGGAATCCGTTCGTTATCATTCAATTATACTTCAACACTCCATTACAACACTTTTCATTTCAGCCTGTTGTAARGTTGGTGAATGCAATTACAATCTGTTGCAAGTCAAAGCACTTTATAACTGCTGTGACATGTTCTATCAAGAAAAACTGTCTCTACAGATCACTGGYGCTGGTTAAATTAGTTGAACTTACAATTCAATGCTAATTCCCTTCTTATTCATGTATTTACAACCAACTGAAATCTAACGCATCCAGTACAACCAAGAGAGACCAATCTATGTAGTATATTGCAAGTGAGATTGTCCACAACTGTAGATGTTTCTACAGTCCATGTCCATGATAACTTGCCAGTAAACATAAACCTGTCATAGTTTACACAGTATGTGCAAATCAATATTAATGTGAAAATGCATAGCCTATTGCTCTCTGAAAGGWTTGACACCAGTCCTGAAATATCTGCCATATAAACTTTAATCGTGCTTCCAAAATAACTGCTCTGAACCATCCAGTACATTCCAGAATGGAAGACACACTGACTTACAGTCCAAATTGAAATGGCAGAAGATAAGGCTGAGGAAATTGACTTTTAATGCAGAATGATGTGGAGCTGACTGAACGGTCTATAGCTACTGGGCTTGACTACAGTGTGACACCAGATGATGAGGAAGAGGCCACATGTAAACTTGTTAGACAGTTTGCTGCTGCCAAAACAGAGTAAGTACACAATAGTCAAACCCTAACTCCAAGACATCATACCCCATGATACAGAATAGCAAAGATATTCTGAGGCTTGAGGTACAAAATGAAGAGTCCTGTTATAACAGAAAATAACAGAGCACCGACCCATATGCAAAGCTCGTCTCCTGTGATTGGCACAGTCAATCACAGGAGACAGTAAAAACCTCATCTTCCACACCCGTTCTGCACCTCACACTGCTCAATTCAGCTGTGGCGTTCGTTGCCTTTCTTTACTGCTTCATTTTGGGAGCATTTTATTTTCCCGCGGTTATCATTAACACCTCCACATGGCTCTACAGCTGTGTGTTCTGACTGAGAGCCTGAGAGGCTTGGAAACAGCACAGATCATCTCAAAGTTGTCAGACTCGGTGGTTTTAACATTGCCATAGTGTATGTTGGTTGTATACTGGTGTTGGCTAAGGAGCCATGCATGCCAATGTGTCATAGTCATTCAATTACATAGATTTGATGCTTCTCGCCATGGGAAAACCGGGTATAACTTACTTCCTATGTAATGAATTCAATGGTGRGAATCAAAAGACACAACCTATAGATAATCCGTAGTATATCATTCAGAGTGATTATGCACTGTCAAAAGCATTTAGTTACGGAAGGTATAATCAACAAGAAGCTATGCATTCTATGGAAAATAATGAATGACGTGGAAGGTGTTTTCCACGACACGCTAGCAAAAGCAGCTCAAACATAGAACATGTAAGAATGAACTATAGCCATTGAATTCTACCGTGCAAATATACAGTGCTCTATTTAAGTGATAATGCCTGAGAAGCGGGTGTTTGGAGGATATACTGGCATGGGTGTTGTCAGACCCGAGACGAAGTCGAGGCAAACCGTGACAATATATCCTCCAATATATGGAAAATAATGAATGACGTGGAAGGTGTTTTCCACGACACGCTAGCAAAAGCAGCTCAAACATAGAACATGTAAGAATGAACTATAGCCATTGAATTCTACCGTGCAAATATACAGTGCTCTATTTAAGTGATAATGCCTGAGAAGCGGGTGTTTGGAGGATATACTGGCATGGGTGTTGTCAGACCCGAGACGAAGTCGAGGGCCGGCAATCCATGCCAATATATCCTCCAAACACCGGCTTCGAGGACATTATCACTTTTATCCAGCGGATTACCTACATATTCAAATAATGATTGACATATTTTCATTAAAAACGTTATTTTGATGAATTTATTCATAGTATGTCATCTTTCCACAAGTTATAGACCCAACACAAATCTAGAGTTGCTACCCAAGCCGCCTGGTTGTTAGTTCCATCGGTTCGGTTGCTAGAGACGCGACCCAGTCGCTCAGTCTTTTTGTTCTGTATCTATGGACGCGACCCAGTCGTTCAGTCTTTTTGTTCTGTATCTATGGACGCGACCCAGTCGCTCAGTCTTTTTGTTCTGTATCTATGGACACGACCAAGTCGCTCGTTCTAAAAGTTCCATTGCCATACTGGCTGGCAACGTTCTTATCCCTTGCTTGCTAGCTAGCTAACTACGGCTAACTTACAGTCAGGTCAAAAAGTGCAGCCAGAATAACAGCAAGTCGCTGCAATTGCATAAGCTGTTTTCTAGTGACATTTATTTGGATACATCCATAATGAGGCGCGATTTCACCTGGCATCGAAAATTTGCTCACTCGTCAGGACACTGTTGTTCAGAGGAGCTAGCCAACAACACAGCTAATCACCTCAAACTGAAGCTGGAAAGACTGCAAACTTGCTGCACTTCATTTTGTTTTACCTTTTTTWAATTGACATTTCTTTGTATYTATCCATAAAATTGATGGCAGCTGATTCATAATTTCGGCTGGCTGAGAAACTTTGCCTGCCTGCCTGTCTCATCCCGACTCCCGACACGTTCATTACTATGATATGTTGAATATTGAAACAATGTTGCAAAATTTCTGAGACAGACAGCAAGGTTTATACAAATCTCCGCTGTTGAAAACTAAATGTTAGACTTAAAGAAATGTGAAATAATGTCTAGATGCTTTTTATAGTGGAGATCAAGTTTATAAATTGCTTGGCTGGGCTGATGAGACAGTGGATTGCGCAGTCAGATGGAACAGAGCAAATAGGTATTTTAACATCAGATGTAGCCAGTGGTAACTTGTAGAATAGACACTGGCTGGAATGCGCTTTTAAAGGCAAATAATGCACACTCTAGAATGCCCTTCAAGCCAATCAGAAACAAGTATTCGTGGTATAAAGTACTATACATCATCCTTACCCCACATGGGGCAAGAGTCAGATCAGGTGTTATTGGGTTAAGGAAGAACATAGAAATCAGATATGTTGGTGATGTTCAACCTCATCCTCTGTACATCTGTGTGAAGAGTTCATTCAGTTCATCCAGAGTTTCTGTTTGCAACAAGTTGAACCACAAACAAATGTATCACCCTATACTCCAAGACAGATTTGAAACATGATCTACTTTAAACATAGAATAAATAAAATCTAAATCCAAAAATCCCTCACATTCTCTCTAAAATACTTATTCTTTTCACCCATAAGTCTCAAGATAATGTTATTTTCCTCAGTGCATACCTGACATGGAATGCATAGCTCTCGGCGGCAGGTATCCTAGCAGTTTAGAGCTTTGAGCCAGTAAACAAAAGGAATCCCCGAGCAAGTTGGAAAAATCTGCCATTCTGCCCTTGAGCAAGGCAGTTAACCCCCAACAACAACTCCTCTCTGGGCACCGATGAACATTACGGTTGAATGCATTCAATTGTGCAACTGACTAGGTTATCCCCTTTTCCTTTCCTCACAATTTGCTCTATGCATTAGTAGAAACCAAAACGTCACTGAGAATTTRTATTTTATACTGAACATGTTTATTCAAAGGCAAATCAGAAATTAAATGATCRAGCAGCACATGCCCATCAAGAGCGTCTGAAATAATGTCTGTCCCTTGCGGTCCTGTTGCTCTTACAGAAACATGGCAGTCAGCAATAAGAGTCCCCGATAGACAGACAATGTCCCAGGCAGCATCACAGTATGTATACTAACAAGGCCATGCTTACCTTTCTGGAGGAGCTGGTGGTGTCTATCTTCAGCTGGCCAGTGGCTATGAGAACAGACATGGTGACTGTGGAGCGTTGTGTCTTTCACTGTCACGCAGTTTCACGACGTCTGGCTTCAAATTCCCAGACACACCTTCTCCTCTGAAGTTAGGGTGAAGGCAGGGMTGTTGGGGAAGCGCTTCAGGATGGGAGTGTGGCCTGGGGGTCCAGCAGTCTGGCTAGAATGACTCTCCCCTCACGGAGAGAATGAATCAAACACAAGCACACACACACCAGTGTCGCTCCTACAAGGAGGGGTGGAATTCCTCTSCACAGACTCTCTGTCACTCCAATCTGTCCCCCTATTAGCCACCCCCTTACTCTAAGGACTTTCCCAGAAGAGTGGGGGAGAGGTTCAATGGAATGAGGAAACAAACACACACATGCTCACAAACACAAGTTGATATGCAATAACGCCGATTACCCATCAGTCGGGCTAGTGCATGGCATGCATTTGTTTGGATGCATGAGTTGTGGCTTTAGCAATGTGAGAATGTGTGAGCCCTGCGTGGACATGCAGACATGCACATACTGCACATGCACCCAGTTGAGTGAGTGTGTACGTTATCAAGAAATTGATTAATTCAGTCCGCTCCCCGGTTAGGTTGTATTTAAGCACAAGTCATATTTATTCTTCACCCATCCCCTCCTCCAATCCACCCAACCTAAAAGGACAGAAGCCTGGCATGATACAATGTTGTTGGTTTATTTACATAGTAGTTTGTGTATTGAATCCATCCTGGGGCTGAGACTGAATAACCAATTTACCCTCCAAACCCAAAGACAATCTGCATGCTGCGCTATAGGAGTTACGCAGGGAGGAGATATGGAGGGTGAATGAAATGGGAATGGCTTTTGGGAGATTAGGATTCATTAAAATACGTCTTCAATGAAAGAGAAAGCCAAACAGTGCTGCTGCCTGCTTCCCAAACTAATCTAATTTACTCAGTAGAATGTGACCAAGAGAGAGAGAGCATGTATAGCATGGCATGAATAACTAATTCATTAAAAAGTGTGTGTGTTTATGCCCAAGACCACTTAATCGTAGTCATATATCCACACTAAATATCTTCCATGCAGTCAGAACTTGACAATTACTGTTATTGATATTTGCTGCGCTGTGCTTGCATATCAGATCAGACGTTGCTGGGTTGTGAACATTCAGGGCACGTGAAAATCAAATGTCTACAATGGATACTGCGTTGTCATCAGAGCTAGCTTTCCAGTTACACCTGTGTCTTTCAGCTTCCGTTTTATGGAGCTTGGGTCCTAATCCAAATACACAACATTCATTCAAACCATCATAAAAAAATTGCCTTGCCAAATAGTCAGTGAAACGACAAATGAAAAGGAAGAGAAGCTCAAGTTCTTATTTCATGGATGAGGGTTTTATTTTGTCCCAGGAGAGGCAGTAACTGGTTTGGGGTTTCACTGCCTCTCATAAATACTGATACATTAAAATCAGCTAAAAAGTTATTTTCCACTGCATTTTGATGTGTTTAAATAGGCCGTTCTCCGCCAAAGATTATCGCTCCTGTGCTGCCAATCCGGCCCAAACCGCCTGTCTTTCAGTTACATACTGACAAGCTCATTTTTTAACAAGCTCCTGGGGAATGCAATTATTGATCTTACAGTGAGGTGGTCAAAGGCTGATAATGAGAGGCAATTCTCACAGAACTCAAGACAAGGATAGAAGAATCAGAACACAGAGCATGTAATGGTGGAATCTCTCACACTAGTGCTAAACAATGCTATTACAGCAGCATTTTATTCTAAAGAGAAAAAGATAAGATATACTTTAACATAACAGGGATATAAGGTCATAATAGCCCCTGTTGTTCTTAGCAAGCTGATTTCCTATTCTGACATTTCTCCTGGGCCCTTGAAACTCACTCCTGATTGGTCATCTCCTAGATTCTTTTGTCAGATTTACAGCTGTGAAATACCTCTGATCACGAACACAGTACAGTAAGTCATTGGAATTGCAATTAGGGGAAAAAGGTCACTGCTGTTATTGCAATGAAGCGGAGAGGTGTTATTCTCACACTGACAGATGGTAAATGTTTCTTTGAAATGTGTCATTTAGACACAAACAATGCAATCTGCTATAATTTCCCCTCGCTTTTCCCACTTCCTATCTGTCATGTTTTTGCTGATCTTGCAAYTCTCTCTGCGCCTCCACTCAACCCTTTAGAGTCTAAGCTAACACGTGCAATTGTTTTAACATGGTCATGCCAAGGATCATTTAGCWATTTGATTTTGAATTTTAAGGTACAAAACATTTTTTTTAAACAAAATATTGAATTTGGCATTACTGCTATTAGCCCATAGAAACGCATTGAATAACAGATTCACTATATGGAACAACAGAAATTCAAAAGGAAGTTTGTTCTGGAGTGTCTTTCCTATATCTGAGATATTAGAAGAAAGGAAACTATATATTCTTTGGGGGTGGGGGACATGTATTTAACCCCTTATTTTAGACATTAAACTATCTCCATATATACTTCCATACATTTTTTTAAACTGGTACCGCTGACCTTCAGACAAGTCTTGTGAGGGTTGTGGGCATCCTAGAACATGTTAGTGTGAGACTCACSTTTCTAGATTAGTGTGTAGCCCAAACTGTTCGGATGCTACAGACAGAAGAAGTTGGCAGAAGAGGCTGTACCAAATTCAGACGAGTCCCGTGACGCTTGTGGGGGTCGTAGAGCAAAAACTGAGAACTAGGGTTTTCCCCCCGACCCAATTTTRTTTTACTTGCTCAACCGAGAGTCGTCCTGTTCTTTCGACCAATCGATTGGTTGAAATGTTTAAACATATTTTTACATATATAGACAGACACATAAAATCATCTACATACAGTATGCACTGAGCTTGTCTGATGCTTTAAGCACACTGTTTGATTAAATAATTAAGACACACAAATAACTCAAGAAAGAGCCCGATGGTCACACTGTGTTAAAKWTTTTTATAGCCAGTGCCTGTGTGACTGGCGCATGTTGTCTCGCTCTCCTCTCTACTGCAGCGAAAAGGCACCACAACACAGCAAGTGTTTATTACGCTGGCCGTGCTGAAGCTGCAACATCAATGCAGCCATTTAGTTACTCGTTTCTGACTGAAAAGTTCTGTTACCGAAATCCCTAATTTGTTTAGGAAAAACATTCCCTAAACCCTTGCTCTCTTTACGTGAAACATGTAAGCGACCAATAGAGCCTGACCTATTAGTCTAACATAATCACATCAATAAATTYTTAATAACAATCTCCGAGAACWGTAACACGTGACAGAAAAATGGATGCGATGGACGTGAAAAAGGAACTCGAAACGGGTGAATGTTTACTGGTTGCTCAGGAGGGAAAGGAGAAGTCAGAAATGTGGAAGACATTTGACTTAGTTGTGGAAACTACTGGAGATCAAGAAAAAGTATGGTTATGGAGCAAGCGTTGCGTGAGTATCGTGTGCCAAACAGTTAGATTGCAATATTATACTTTTTTCTGACCATTTGGAACAGACTAAATAAACACTAAATAAATAAGTGTACCAGAGAGTCTGTTCTAATGAAATAAATATGATATATAAAGCCTTTATTACAGCAGACTAAAAACAGRTGCATGCATTCGTGTATTGCAGTTTATTTATTGTTTTGGCTAATTATTCAAAGCTCTCTTTGTTATTTAATTTAAAAACTAAAATGCTTGATTGCATTTCAAAGTATGAATGTCTTGGATGCTGTGTGATGGCATGAATAAATAAATGAATGAATGATTGAATGATTGATTGACACAGTAGCCTATATATTGAAATTTAGACCAAAGTAAGTTACGGTATTAAGACTAAGCAAGACGCGCTCTTGGGCCTACAACACGATGGTGGTAATACAAGGCTACTATACAAAGCCTACTAATGATAACGACATTACATATTATGATGAGGATCATAATAATAGTGATAACAATAGATCAAGAGCGCGCCATGTTTCTCATCAAGAGAAGATGATGGCGCCGACAGACACGGCAGCTCTCATTCCAGCTCCTAAGCAACTTTGCAGTATTTTGTGTGTTATTTCTTACATTATTAGCCAGAACGTTTTTTGTGTTATTACATACAGCCGGAAAAAACTTTTGGATATCAGAGCGGCGGTAACTCACCAGCATTACGACTTTCCCGAATTGGATCCTTTGTTTGTACCCCCCAGGGCAATTTAACTTAACCCAGAGGCTGCCTTAAGACGCCGCCGGCAGAGAAGAGATATTCAGAGTGGACTTCTAGTCTGACTCAGGAGGCGGGCACAACATCCACCGCTTCTGAGTATATTACTCGCTAATGTTCAYTCTCTGGACAATAAAGTAGATGAGCTCAGGGCGAGAATATGCTTCCAGAGAGAAATCAGGGACTGTAACATACTTTGTTTCACAGAATCATGACTCTCTTGGGACATATTGTCCCCGTCCATACAGCCAGCTGGGTTCTCAGTTCATCGCGCAGACAGGAATAAAGAACTCTCCAGCAACAAGAAAGGCAGGGGTGTATGTTTCATAATTAACTATTCATGGTGTGATAGTGGTAACATACAGAAACTTAAGTCCTTTTGTTCACTCGACCTAGAATACCTCACAATCAAATGCTGACCATATTACCTCCCGAGAGAATCCTCTTCGGTTATAGTCACTGCCGTGTGTATTCCCCCTCTAGTCGATACCACGACAGCCCTCAAGGAACTACACTGGACTTTATGCACACTGGAAACCACATATCCTGAGGCTGCATTTATTGTAACTGGGGATTTTAACACAGCAAATTTGAGGAAAACACTACCGAAGTTCTATCAACACATTGACTGTAGTACTCACTTAGATCACTGCTACTTGCCTTTTTGAGACGCCTACAAGGCCATCCCCCGCCCTCCCTTTGGCAAATCAGATCACAACACCATTTTGCTCCTCCCTTCCTGAAAAGGCAGAAACTCAAAACAGGAAGTACCCATGCTAAGGTCTATTCAACGCTGGTCTGACCAATCAGAACCCATGTTTAAACATTGTTTTGATCACGTGGACTGGGATATGTTCTGGGTAGCCTCAAAGAATAACATTGATGTTTACATGGACACGGTGAGTGAGTTTATAAGGAAGTGTATAGGGGATGTTGTTCCCACAGTGTCTATTAAAACCTACCCAAACCAGAAATTGTGTCACGCCCTGACCTTAGTTATCTATGTTTTCTTTATTATTTTGGTTAGGTCAGGGTGTGACGAGGGTGGGTATGCGTGTTTTGTATTGTCTAGGGTTTTTGTATGTCTAGGGGTGTTTGTAAGTCTAGGCATATGTAGGTCTATGGTGGCCTGAATTGGTTCCCAATTAGAGGCAGCTGTTTATCGTTGTCTCTGATTGGGGATCATATTTAGGTTGCCATTTTCCCTTGGGTATTTGTGGGTTCTTGTCTATGTGTAGTTGCCTGTGCAGCACTCTTTGTATAGCTTCACAGTTAGTTTTGTTGTTTTGTTCAGTGTTCATTCTTAAAATAAAGAGAATGTACGCATACCATGCTGCGCCTTGGTCTCCTCCCTACGACGGCCGTGACAAATTGTGAATAGATGGCAGCATTTGCYCAAAACTGAAAGCTTAAACCACCTTATTGAACCATGGCAAGGTGACAGGGAATATGGTTGAATACAGTGTAATTATTCCCTCCGTAAGGCAATCAAACAGGCAAAACATCAGTACAGAGACAAAGTGGAGTCACAATTCAACGGCTCAGACACGAGACGTATGTGCCAGGGTCTATAGACAATCATGGATTACAAAGGAAAAACCAGCCACGTCGTGGACACCAATGTTGTGCTCCCAGACAAGCTAAACACCTTTTTCACCTGTTTAGAGGATAACKCAGTGCCACCGACTCGGCCCGTTCCTCAAGGACTGTGGGCTTTCGTTCTCCGTGGCCGACGTGAGTAAGATATTTAAGTGTGTTAACCCTCGCAGGGCTGCCGGCCCAGACGGCATCACTAGCCGCATCCTCAGAGCATGTGCAGACCAGCTGGCTGGAGTATTTACGGACATATTCAAGCTCTCCCTATCCCAGTCTGCTCTCCCCACTTGCTTCAAGATGTCCACCATTGTTCCTGTCCCCAAGAAAGCAAAAGGTAACTGAACTAAATTACTATTGCCCCYTAGTACTCACTTCTGTCATCATGAAGTGCTTTGAGAGGCTAGTTAAGGATCATGTCACCTCCACCTTACACCCTAGACCCACTTCAATTTGCTGACCGCCCCAATAGATCCACAGATGATGCAATCGCCATCGCACTGCCCTATCCCATCTGGACAAGAGGAATGCCTACGTCAGAATGCTGTTCATTGACTATAGTGCAGCCTTCAACATCACCGATCTGAAATGGTCCACCCAAATAGACAACKTCAAGAGGCTGAAGAAATTCAGCTTGGCCCCTAAGACCCTAACAAACGTTTACAGATGCACAATTGAGAGCATCATGTCGTGATGCATCACCGCCTGGTACGTCAACTGCACTGCCCGCAACCGCAGGGCTCTCCAGAGGGTGGTACGGTCTGCCCGACGCATCACCGGGGGCACACTGCCTGCCCTCCATGACACCTACAGTACCCGATGTCACAGGAAGGCCAAAAAGCTCATCAAGGACACCCGAGCCACGGCCTGTTCACCCCGCTATCAACCAGAAGGAGAGGTCAGTACAGGTGCATCAAAGCTGGAGKCGAGAGACTGAAAAACAGCTTCCATCTCAAGGCCTTCAGACTGTTAAATAGCCATCACTAGRCGGTTACCACCCGGTTACTCAACCCTGCACCTTAGAGGCTGCTGCCCTATATACATAGACATGGAACCACTGGCCACTTTAATAATGTTCACATACTGCTTTACTCATCTCAGATGTATATACTGCATTCTACTCTACTGTATTTTAGTCAATGCCACTATGACATTGCTCGTCTAATATTTATAKATTTCTTTATTCCATTCCTTTACTTTCAGATGTGTATTGTTGTGAATTGTTAGATACTACCACACTGTTGGAGCTGGGAACACAAGCCTTCCGCGACACATGCAACTACATCTGCTAAATATGTGTATGTGACCAACAAAATGTAATTTGATTTGAAGAAAAAGGAGGGATTTGGAGCAAGTGCCGCGTGCATATTAAACTCAGCAAAAAAAGAAACGTCCTCACTGTCAACTGCCTTATTTTCAGCAAACTTAACATGTGTAAATATTTGTATGAACATAAGATTCAACAACTGAGACAAACTGAACAAGTTCCACAGACATGTGACTAACAGAAATTGAATTATCTGTCCCTGAACAAAAGGGGGCGGTCAAAATCAAAAGAAACAGTCAGTATCTGGTGTGGCCACCAGCTGCACAACGCATTCACCGGCAAACTAACCTTCGCCCGCAGGGACACCTCACCCTCATGTCACAGGAAGGCCAAAAAGATCATCAAGGACAACAACCACCCGAGCCACTGCCTGTTCACCCCGCTATCATACAGAAGGCGAGGTCAGTACAGGTGCATCAAAGCTGGGACCGAGAGACTGAAAAACAGCTTCTATCTCAAGGCCATCAGACTGTTAAACAGCCATCACTAACATTGAGTAGCTGCTACCAACATACTGACTCAAATCTCTAGCCACTTAATAATTAAATATTGGATGTAGTAAAATGTTTCACTAGTCACTTTAAACAATGCCACTTTATATAATGTTCACATACCCTACATTACTCATCTCATATGTCTATACTGTATTCTATACCATCTACTGCATCTTGCCTATGCCGTTTGGCCATCGCTCATCCATATATTTATATGTACATATTCTTATTCATTCCTTTACACTTGTGTGTAAAAGGTAGTTGTTGTGAAATTGTTAGATATTACTGCATGGTCGGAACTAGAAGCACAAGCATTTCGCTACACTCGCATTAACATCTGCTAACCATGTGTATGTGACCAATAAAATTTGATTTGATTTAAAGCMTTCATTACAGCATAGCAAAGACYAAAAACAGCCGAATCTGTGAAATTGCTTTAGCCGACATTTTACCGTTACATAATACTTGGTGCTCACAGAATCAGCAGGCTATTAAACAAAACACTCAAACAGGCAACAGAACCAAGATCTGTCTTATTTCTGAAGATATACAGTACCAGTCAAAAGTTTGGACACACCAACTCATTCAAGGGTTTTTCTTTATTTTTACTATTTTCTACATTGTAGAATAATAGTGAAGACATCAGAACTATYAAATAACACATGGAATGATGTAGTAACCAAAGAAGTGTTAAAGAAATCAAAATATCTTTTATATTTAAGATTCTTCAAATAGCRTCSKTTTGCCTTGATGACAGCTTTGCACACTCTTGGCATTCTCTCAACCAGCTTCCGTTTACCAAATAGGGCTATCTTCTGTATACCACCCCTACCTTGTCACAATTCAACTGATTCCACAAATTAAACTTTTAACAAGGTACACCTGTTAATTTAATTGCATTCCAGATGACTACCTCATGAAGCTGGTTGAGAGAATGCCAAGAGTGTGCAAAGCTGTCATCTAGGCAAAGGGTGGCTACTTTGAATAATCTAAAATCTAAAAATATATTTTGATTTGTTTAACACTTTTTTGGTTACTACATGATTCCATATGTGTTATTTCATAGTTTTGGATGTCTTCACTATTATTCTACAATGTACAAAATAGTGAAAATTATGAAAAACCCTTGAATGAGCAGGTGTGTCCAAACTATTGACTGGTACTGTATATGGATGATGTATAAAGCCAGGCACATTAAACAGTAAGGCTATGGATTATAGACCTAATTYAGTTAGGGTTTCCTCTCTCCTCACTTTTCTTAGACAGTTAGGTTAAGGTAAGGGCAGTTTCCTCGTCTCTGCTGCTGCTCCCTCTGCCACATMTTTCTCAATCCCAATATGCTGCTTAACTTTGCATCATAGGGAAAGACGGCAATTATACGGAGCACTAAAGATGTTTCAGAACCTCGAACAGCGACCATATCCAATGCGGGAGAAAGCACATTTGTTATAAAATTATATTTATTAGTGTTGCACCATTATTTTTACATAATATAAACATATACAATTTCTTAGAGTGATGGGCTGTACCATCCCCATGGCCTCTGCAATGGATTAGTCCACCGAGACAGGCGCGAATCAGATAGGTGTCTTGTGCACCATGAATAAAATAAATAAATTGCAACTGCTCGACTAAAGAAATCTCGGTCGACCAACAGCCTATTGACCAAACAATCGACCAGTCAACTAAATGGGGTCAGCCCTACGGAGAACGCAATCATGTTCGTAAGAGTCTCATCTTTGCACATCTGAGACGCAGGCCATGAAAAAAAACAGAAAAAAAGATCTTAAAACAGACTGATTTTGTATRATTACATTAATTAGATGTCCACATGGCCATAGAAATTGTAGGAGAAGGTTTAAGAGGCTAAATTAGTGTTTGAATAATGGGAGACGATGCCCGGAGCATAGAATGATAAACACTTAGGGACAGTTAACTCAAGAACCCCACCGCGTTGCTAATGCTAGTGGATTCACCTCACGCCTCTAATGAGGGATGGACAGAAAGAAGCAGTGAGAGGCTAGCTCTGCTCCTTACAGAAAAGCAGCATTGTGCCAGGGAAATAGTAATGAAGTCATCATTAAAAAGGTACAAAAAATTTAAGTTATGGGTGTAACCCACCATCTCATTAAAAGGTGCATTCTAATAAGCTCTTATTTCAAACTGAGGATAGGTGATCATCTGCCCAGGTAATGGCTTTAATCAATTAATAAATAAAAAATGATCCTAAGATCCTTTCTGGTAAACACTAAACAAGGCATATAAACATGTACTGTATAGGAGCTGTAACAAAGGACACGTATTATCCCTTATTGCAGTTTTCCCTACATTTTCCAGCATCTCATTAATGTTTTACATATTAATCACCGCTATAAAACAGTCACACTCTAGGATGCCAGCTTGGGCCAAGGCTTGTGTGAAATATGAATATACTAATGAAGAAAACAGAGGAAAGAATGGAGAAAAAGGATATCCAGAGAGAAACTGTGTGTGTGTGTGTCAGACTAACCTCATTGCATCCCCCTCATGAGAAAGACCTGACCCTGTACTCGACCTTGAGTCAGACAATTGGCTCTGTCCCCGAKTATATTCCATCCCAGATGCCAGCAACACATCCTTAACCTTCACCTGCATATTTCCCTGAGAATATGAAGGAATTATGCCTCTGTATGCTCCTCAGTTAGGGCCAGTCTCATGAGAGCTGGGAAATGGCCACTCTTGCTAAGATATTGATAGCAGGACAGACTATTATTTATAGCAATAACCATACTGCAAATGACTTACTGTCTTAGATGTACAGCACATGTCAAGATCATGATAATAAAAATATTGACAACATTGTTTGTTACAAATCAAGCAGGATCACTATGACATGTTCTTTTACAGGCAACAGTGTGAATGTCATAATACAAGAGGTTCCCTATGGGCCAGAGAAGAGGTGATTATGACCAGGATGTGGGAATTGGAACTGCATTAAACACTTTAGGGTGGCCCCACTGGCCCAGACCACAAAACCTGGACAGCTTTCATAAATATGGTCCATGGCTAGAGAGGAAGCCATCCATGTAGCGCCGCCAATCCTCAGTGCAGCACTTGTAAATGACAGACATTGAATGTTGTGGTCCTCTTTGGAATATTTTTAAGGAGACCACAATGCTCTCATGTGAATTCATTATTTTGAACAATGCTCTATTGGCTCCTGATATGAAAATGTGCAACATTGTGTGTGTGTGTGTGTGTGTGTGTGTGTGTGTGTATATTGTACACAGTTTATATGGGCTATTACATAGCTGTGGATAAGCAGTAAGATGTTTTCAGTCTGGCTGTTCAAAGTCATTCAAGTTCAGTTGATGAATACAGAAACCTATTACAAAGGTTTTTGACCAGCTAACTCTCAGAGGACCACATATTCTGTCTGCATACAAATGAATGTGAGTGAGTCTGTGGCTCCAAATTGCACTCATAAAAATCACAATGGAATCTCTCATTTACACCAAACAACAGTCAAAAAGCTGTGAGAAAGGTTAACTTTGGCATAAAAGGGCCTTGCGGGTGAAACTAACTGTATCATCTGTTTGGAAAGGGATGTGCCATAATTTGGTACATTTATTTATGACCTAGTCAATGTGCTTGAATTACTTACATTACATACTGTTTACGCACTTGAGKAATTACACAATTGTATTTAATTTAACAGATCTCTATAATCCTGAATATTACGCTAAGACTTATACAACAGTTTTCTACCAGAATAATACAACAATAAAGTTTTAGAACTCCTGCCTTGCTACTTTCAGACAGCAGCACTCTGGCAATGCAAATCAAAGTTTAGACCCAGTCCAGAGCCAACTACTTGCCTCCAACGTGTCAGACAGAGCAAGCAACACTGGAGGAAGAGCTAAACCTACAATATAAATCTGACAGGGATCCACTCTGAGGGAGGCTATGAAATATTCCCTGCTCCATTGGCAAAGGGGCAAATTAATTTCAGTTATTCTATCGAGGCAGCCTGTGCCTGAATAGACTTAAATGATGCCGTCTAACCTTTCCAGCAGATGTAAATTTCCTCAAAAAGCGACGTATCCGAGATTCATTTGATGAGGTAGGCCTGTTAAGGGAGGGGCCCATCAGGCATTAATATAAAAAATGCTGACGATTCAGCAGGTCCTTTGTGTGAGAGTTACTGCCAGTTTGAGGCATGGGCCAATTGAAAGACAAAGTACAGAAGAAAACTGCAGTTTGTCTGACATAAAAACAAGCGGACCTGAGAGTGTGCTCTGGGAGTTAAGAAACACTTKAAAAGTGCCACAAGTAACATGAGCAATGTGCTCCCTGAAGAAAGGTCAGAGAAGAGCTACAGTTCCAACAAGTAATGCCAYGAGCCTTCCATTAACAATCCTAATGGAAGTTCAAAAATCCTGATGCAACTTCAGATTTTGCAAGCGTTTSTAAAATGTCAACAGTCAATGTCAACTGTCATACTGAAATACAAGYAGCAATTTTCCATGAACAATTTGCTTGGGTCATAAAGTAAGTACACACACTAAATGCCTATTCATCCATYCATCCATCCAACTTTAATAGGTGATTGGCTGAGGAAGATGGGTAGGGAAATGAGTAAAATTACTAAAATAGCAGTACTGACAAATGGCCTTGCTTTTTTGTACCAGTCTCATAGGACAGAGAACGATTTACTTCAGATAGTTCCTCTTCACTTTACAATCCATATGATTTACTGTCATGGCTGCAATGACTCACATCAAAGAGGGAGAGAGAGAAAGGAAGGTGGGGGGGAGACAGAGAGGAAGAACGCGAGAGAGGAAGAACGCGAGAGAGGACCAACCAACAGAAGCTTGTCTTTATGTCACTAGATACAAGGCCATCCAATTACCTTTTTTCACCTCTACAAATCAATGTATAAACTCCATTTTACTTTGACTGCCATTAGTAAAGCTGTATCCTTTCATTATACATCCCAGGCAATGTTCATTAAATGGTGAAAGTGAGCGCTCACAGCTGGCTTATAACAGCAGGGACTTAATGAACCTTATTGAAGAAAAAAAATAATTATAAAGACTATTCTCAGAGGACACAGACTGTGTTGGATACCCACAACCACACTTAATAATTTATTTTCTATCCAAATTAGTCTTGAGATTATGCTAGAATTATTTATCCTAACTTCTATCTGTGACTATGTAGAATAATACACTGGGTGTTTTATAAAGTTAAGAAAGAGTTACGTTTCTCTAAACTAAAAATGTGCTACTCTGTGTATCATGTTTGCCATCCTACAGAAAAACAAGTTACTATATAGATGTAATCTACCGGTGCTTCTCAATGAAAAAATTATACAACGTGGAAAAGTAGTCTAAAGGCTGAAAATGAAAAAGATAACAATGAGCATGTAGTGAAAACACCTGTCAACAACCAGAACGGGTTAGAGGTGACAGTTAACATGAGGTCAGTACCATATCCCTCCAGCAGAGGGCAATCTCACTAGCATTATTGGAACCTATGCCATGCCATTGCTGCTATACCATTTGAATGATAAACCATTTGAATGATAATTGTCATCACGTCACTTTGACTCATTATGTTTGTTGTGATACTGATGCATTAGTGAATTAATTGAAATCATGAATGAAGACACCACAGAACAGAAAGAATACTAGCATTATTGCCAGTGTATCACCATTAGTGGTTGATCAATCACAACACAAATGTGCCAAACCAAGGTAATGACCAATGTAAAGATATCAGTGGAAGTAATAGTACTTTTCACAGTAATACTTCTTTCATTAGTTGAACTGACAAGGCTGCATGCATAGTGATCTTCCTAATCTGGCTGCATGCATGTACGGTATGTTTCTGTCATAAAACTGTCAAAACATAATCTGAAGACATTTGTTGGGAGGTCATTTTATTTATTTTTAATTTTTATATTAATTTCACCTTTACTTAACCAGGTAGGCCAGTTGAGAACAAGTTCTCATTTACAACTGCGACCTGGCCAAGATAATGCAAAGCAGTGTGACACAAACAACACAGAGTTACACATGGAATAAACAAACGTACAGTCAATAACACAATAGAAAACAAATTTGATATACAGTGTTTGCAAATGAGGTAAGATTAGGGAGGTAAGGCAATAAATAGTGGCCGTAGTGGCGAAGTAATTACAATTTAGCACTTAAACACTGGAGTGATAGATGTGCAGAAGATGAATGTGCAAGTAGAGATACTGGGGTGCAAAGGAGCAAAATAAGTCAAATAAATAACAGTATGGGGATGAGGTAGTTGGATGGGCTATTTACAGATGGGCTATGTACAGGTGCAGTGATCTGTGAGCTGCTCTGACAGCTGATGCTTAAAGCTAGTGAGGGAGATATGAGTCTCCAGCTTCAGTGATTTTTGCAATTCGTTCCAGTCATTGGCAGCAGAGAACTGGAAGGAAAGGCGGCCAAAGTAGGAATAGGCTTTGAGGGTGACCAGTGAAATATACCTGCTGGAGCGCGTGCTACGGGTGGGTGCTGCTATGGTGACCAGTGAGCTGAGATAAGACGGGGCTTTACCTAGCAAAGATTTATAGATGACCTGGAGCCAGTGGGTTTGGAAACGAATATGAAGCGAGGGCCAGCCAACGAGAGCATACAGGTCACAGTGGTGGGTAGCATATGGGGCTTTGGTGACAAACCGGATGGCACTGATAGATTACATCCAATTTGCTGAGTAGAGTGTTGGAGGCTATTTTGTAAATGACATCGCCGAAGTCAAGGATCGGTAGGATAGTCAGTTTTACGAGGGTATGTTTGGCAGCGTGAGTGCAGGGTGCTTTGATGCGAAATAGGAAGCCAATTCTAGATTTCTTTTGGGATTGGAGATGCTTAACGTGAGTCTGGAAGGAGAGTTTACAGTCTAACCAGACACATAGGTTATTTGTAATTGTCCACATATTCTAAAAGTCAGAACCGTCCAGAGTAGTGATGCTGGACGGGCGGGCAGGTGTGGGCAGCGATCGGTTGAAGAGCATGCATTAGTTTTACTTGCATTTAAGAGCAGTTGGAGGCCACGAAGAAGAGTTGTATGGCATTGAAGCTCGTCGGAGGTTAGTTAACACAGTCTCCAAAGAAGGCCAGAAGTATACAGAATGGTGTCGTCTGCGTAGAGGTGGATCAGAGAATCCCCAGCAGCAAGAGCGACATCATTGATGTTCACAGAGAAAAGAGTCGGCCTGAGAATTGAACCCTGTTGCATCCAAAGAGACTGCCAGAGTTCCGGACAACAGGCCCTCCGATTTGACACACTGAACTCTGTCTGAGAAGTAGTTGGTGAACCAGGCGAGGCAGTCATTTGAGAAGCCAAGGCTATTGAGTCTGCCGATAAGATATACAGATGCACAGTATTGTCTTTTATCGATGGTGGTTATGATATCATTTAGGACCTTGAGCGTGGCTGAGGTGCACCCATGACCAGCTCGAAACCAGATTGCATAGCGGAGAAGGTACGGTGGATTCGAAATGGTCAGTGATCTGTTCGTTAACTTGGCTTTCGAAGACCTTAGAAGGCAGGGTAGGATAGATATAGGTCTGTAACAGTTTGAGTCTGAGTGTCTCCTCCTTTGAAGAGGGGAGTGACCACTGTAGGATTGTGTTTATTGCACTATAACCCAATGCTATATCACAATGTGATATAATATTAGCACTGTTAGCCTGGGCGCCTGGGTGTCGTGTGTGTGTTACTGAAAGTAACATTGTGCCCCAGATAGTGGCAGAAGATAGCTGTGGTTAACCTTGAGCGAGAGAGAACAGTGGCTTTGTATGTAGTGCAAATACCATCAGACAATGTTGCAGGAGCTGTCTGACCTCAGCCTCTGGGGTGGAGAGGAGGGTAATCTACACAGCAACACGCGCCGGGACACCAAAAGCGCCAAGAGGCTGGACTAGCCTGAGCGCCGGCGATAGGCTAGCAAGTTTAAACCACGCCTCAGTCCTCTACTGTTGACAGGCCAACAGACGGTTGTTGGAACATCACGTCTGTCACCGTATAAGAACAAGTGTTTACTTTTACCTGCCAGTTCCCTGTTCTACCCCCTGCGGGGTGGTACAGTTGAACCCGTATATATGAAAATTGCATTTACCTTTATCGCTTGAGTTTAATAAAGGAATACTCTACCGGTTAAGAGGCTATATTCACTTGTTGACTCTGATACTCACATTGTTTGTCCCTGAATACTCATATCTGATCCTGACGGCAAGGACAATCCTAAGCCCAGTAATACCACGCAGCTTTCCAATCTTTGGGGATATCAGCCAATACGAAAGAGAGGTTGAACAGGCTAGTAATAGGGGTTGCAACAATTGRGGCAGATKATTTTAGAATGAGAGGGTCCAGATTGTAATGCCCTCTAGAGGTAGTCAAATCAAATTTTATTGGTCACATACACATGGTTAGCAGATGTTAATGCGAGTGTAGCGAAATGCTTGTGCTTCTAGTACTGGCAGTGCAGTAATATCTAACAATTCCCCAACAACTACCTAATACACACAAATCTAAAGGGGTGAATGAGAATATGTACATATAAATATATGGATGAGCGGCATAGATGGTCTAAAATACAGTATATACACATATGATATGAGTAATGTAAGATATGTAAACATTTTTAAAGTGGCATTATTTAAAGTGTCATTATTTAAAGTGACTAGTGATCCATTTATTAAATTGGCCAGTGACTTTGGTCTCAATGTAGGAAGCAGCCTTTCTGAGTTAGTGATTGCTGTTTAGCAGTCTGATGGCATAGAGATAGAAGCTGTTTTTCAGTCTCCCGGTCCCAGTTTTGATGCACCTGTACTGACCTCGCCTTCTGGATGGTAGCGGTGTAAACAGGCCTCTGGAGAGCCTTGCTGTTGAGTGCGGTGCAGTTGCCGTTCCAGGCGGTGATACAGCCCGACAGGATGCCCTCGATTGTGCATCTGTAAAAATTTGTCAGGGTTTTGGGTGACAAGCCAAATTTCTTCAGTCTCCTGAGGTTGAAGAGGCACTGTTGCYCCTTCTTCACKACACTGTRTGTGTGGATGGACCATTTCAGTTTGCCTGTGATGTGTACGCCGKAGAACTTAACTTTCCACCTTCTCCACTGCTGTCCCTTTGATGTGGATGGGGAGATGCTTCCTCTACTGTTTCCTGAAGTCTACGATCATCTCCTTCATTTTGTTGACGTTGAGTGAGAGGTTGTTTTCCTGACACCACACGCCGAGTGCCCTCACCTCCTCCCTGTAGGCGGTCTCGTCGTTGTTGGTAATCAAGCCCACTACTGTTGTGCCATCTGCAAACTTGATGATTGAGTTGGAGGAGTGCATGGCCACGCAGTTGTGGGTGAACAGGGAGTACTGGAGTGGGCTGAGCACGCACTCTTGTGGGGACCCAGTGTTGAGGGTTAGCGAAGTGGAGATGTTGTTTCCTACCTTCACCACCTGGGGGTGGCCCGTCAGAAAGTCCAGTACCCAATTGCACAAGGCGGGGTTGAGACCCAGGGCCTCCAGCTTGATGATGAACTTGAAGGGTACTATGGTGTTGAATGCTGAGCTGTAGTCAATGAACAGCATTCTTACATAGGTATTCCTCTTGTCCAGATGGGATAGGGCATTGTCCAGTGTGATGGCGATTGCATTGTCTGTGGACCTGTATGCAAACTGAAGTGGGTCTAGGATGGCCGGTAAGGTGGAGGTGATATGATCCTTGACTAGTCTCTCAAAGCACTTCATGATGACAGAAGTGAGTGCTACAGGCGGTAGTCATTTAGTTCAGTTATCYTTGCCTTCTTGGGTACAGGAACAATGGTGGCCATCTTGAAGCATGTGGGGASAGCAGACTGGGATAGGGAGCGATTGAATATGTCCATAAACACACCAGCCAGCTGGTCTGCGCATGCTCTGAGGATGCGGCTAGGGATGCCGTCTGGGGGGGGGGGGTGCAGTCCTTGTTAGCGGACCGCGACGGTGTCACTGTATTATCCTCAAAGCGGGCAAATATTGTGTTTAGTTTGTCTGGAAGCGTGACGTCGGTGTCCGTGATGTGGCTGGTTCTTTTTGTAGTCCCGTGATTTCCTGTAGACCCTGCCACATACGTCTTGTGTCTGAGCCATTGAATTGCGACTCCACTTTTTCCCTGTACCGGCATTTCGCTTGTTTAATTGCCTTGCGGAAGGAATAACTACACTGTTTATATTCAGCCATATTCCCAGACCTCTTTCCATGGTAGAATGCGCTTTCAGTTTTGCGTGAATGCCGCCACCCATCCACGATTTCTGGTTAGGGTAGGTTTTAATAGTCACAGTGGGTACAACATCTCCAATGCACTTCCATATAAACTCACTCACCGAGTCAGTAGATAGATCYATGTTGTTCTCTGAGGCTGACCGGAACATATCTCAGTGCACGTGATCAAAACAATCTTAAAGCGTGGATTCCAATTGGTCAGACCAGCGTTGAATGGTTCTAGTCACTGGRACATCCTGTTTGAGTTTCTGCCTAGAAGACGGTAGGAGCAAGATGGCGTCGTCAGATATGCCGAAGGGAGGGCGGGGGAGGCCTRTGTATGCATRSCGGAAGTAATGCATACAAAGTAACATATATRGTAGGTTGAATATTTCATTTTGCACAGTTTTTCCAGACTATGAGATTAATCAAAATGATGTACTCCAATCTCAATTAATGTTTATTATGGATATTTCTCCCAGGAAATGAACTGCCCAACAGTTTCCCAAATAAATGTGGACAGTAGCATTATCTCTTGGGAAACAAAGCAAAGCTTTCACCTCTGTTTTCGGCAAGAGGATATGGTCCTCTGGGGATATCTTCAGAAAATGACCTTAATTGATCCATATTGTGCACTTGTTCACTACTGAATTGGATTGGTGTAGGAATGAGCTAGAGGGAATTTCCTTTCAAATCCATGAAGGGAAGTGAACAAGTACACACAAAGGAGGAGGAACAGATTATTGAGACGCAACCATAGTAAATCAAAACAACCAGAGATAGAAGTCTACAGTTCAGGTGCAGTACAGATCTGCACAAGCGATGCCATGCCACAAAACACATGATACCTGTATTATGGAAACCGATATTACCCCTTCAAATCGTTTTAAGTGGGGATTAAACGGCAATATTTGTATGTTTCTCATAGATACAGATACATTTTCCCCCATAAACTTAATGTTCAAATCATCCWAAAGTGTCTAAAATGTATTGCGTAGCTCAATACTTTATGATGATTTGGATATTGGGGATATAATATTGAGGATATTGAAAAAAAAGTTAGCATTTGGAGACAGTGCCAGGTAAACAAAAGCAAAGTATGGATTTCTGTCTTACGTTGTCCATAGATTGCTTACAGGGTAAGTAAAMCAAGATGTCATTTAGTGGTAATTTGGGTTAACTATCCCAACACTAGGCAGTTCAGACACCTCACGATCCAGCAATTACACACCAGCACCTTGGACAGCTACCAGTCAGCTGTTCAGTGAGATTAGCTTTAGTGTTTCTAAAATTTGAGTAATGTAGCAGATGGGGATCTGTGGAACTCACTCCTCAGCCTGAAGTGTCTCCKCCTGCGCTGCCATGTTGGCYCGAGCGGGTAAGACACTTTAGGAGGGCGGTCACGTGTGTTTGTGAGGCAGAGTTTGGGTTCGAGCCTTGGTATGAGCCGAATCAGGGGAAAGCTGCACTCGCTAAGGGACAGATCGAAATGTACTGGCTGGTCCAACTCAAGGTGTCATAAAAAAAATGCACTCCCCTTACCAACATTACAAATATTTTCACATGACCTTGTACTCCTCCTCCTTGTACTGTAAAATAAATGTAATATCCTCCCCTCTCATCGAATTAACTCAAAATAATGTTTTCAACCAAAAATAACTGTAGCAACCCTGTGTTTATAAAACATGGATATCGACTTCAGCATGCTGTTGTGGCACAGTTGAAGGCTGCCCAACAAGCGTTCCCTACGGTCCAGAAGGTTGAGGGTTCACGCCGACCACCACAGATGATGCTACGCGCTGCTACGGCCCAGAAGTTGAGGTTCACCGACCACCACAATCATAGCCCTACGCGCTGCTACGGTCCAGAAGGTTGAGGTTTCACCGACCACCACAGATGATGCTACGCGCTGCTACGGTCCAGAAGGTTGAGGGTTCACCCGACCACCACAATGATGCCACGCTGCTACGTCCAGAAGGTTGAGGTTCACCGACCACCACAGATGATGCTACGCGCTGCTACGGCCCAGAAGGTTGAGGGTTCACCGACCACCACAGATGATGCTACGCGCTGCTACCGTCCAGAAGGTTGAGGGTTCACCGACCACCACAGATGATGCTACGCGCTGCCTACGTCCAGAAGGTTGAGGGTTCACCGACCACCACAGATGATGCTCACGCGCTGCTACGGCCAGAAGGTTGAGGGTTCACCGACCACCACAGTGATGCTACGCGCTGCTACGCCCAGAAGGTTGAGGGTTCACCGACCACCACAGATGATGCTACCGCTGCTCACGCCAGAAGGTTGAGGTTCACCGACCACCACAATGATGATGCTACGCGCGCTACGCCCAGAAGTTGAGGGTTCACCGACCACCACAGATGAGTGCACGCGCTGCTACGTCCAGAAGGATTGAGGGTTTCACGACCACCACAGGATGATCTACGCGCTGCTACGCCCAGAACGTTGAGGGTTCACCGACCACCACAGATGATGCTACGCCGCCTGCTACGCCCAGAAGGTTGAGGGTCACCGACCACCACAGATGATGCTACGCCCTGCCTACGGCCCAGAAGTTGTTAGGTTCACCGACCACACACAGATGATGCTACGCTCCTGCTACGGCCCAGGAGAAGTTGAGTTTCACCGACCACCACAGATTAGATGCCACACTCGCTAGGCTACGGACCAGAAGGTTTGAAGGTCAACACCACTCATCAGATGATTGCCAACGCCGCTGCTACGTCCAAGAATGTTGAGTATCAGCGATCTCCCACCACAGAATGATGCTACGCCCGCCCTTCTGCCCGGATCCAGAAGCTTGAGAGTCAAACAAAAGTCTCGACCACAACCACAACAGCTAACGCGCTATATCTTCAATCGCGTCCAGAGGACGGTTCAGGTCAATTTTCGAACCGACCACCACAGATGAGCTCACTCTCTCTGCCTGTTTCATTACACCACAATCAGTCGGCTGCAGACAATGATCAACTAAGGGGAAATCAGATCTTCAACATTTTGATGCCATATTTATAATTGTATAAAATATATGCAATTAATTTCCCACCAAAAGGTTTCTGTGTCACTGCACCACACAACCAATAAAAAAAGCATACCGACCTCGGGCACTACCATGGTTTGCATTTTCAACACCACAATAAATAGACTGTCAATCTCGACAAACAGAAAATACATCCCTCCCTACCTTYTASGCTGGCTTACCCAGTATCGAAGGCTTGGCTTGACAATCTCAGAATGTCAAACTTTTTAGTGTTTTGTAACCAATTACTCTTTCCGTTCATGAATTGGCCGCTGCACAGTTTGGATTGATTGATTTTATTTGTCAGTTAAAAAAWATATATATACACACAATAAAGMCGGGGACTTAGTTCCATTTTGGTCCCCTATTTTCTACATAAATACAATTACATAGACACATCACAGATATAGAGACAGAAAAATGCTTAACCTACAGATGAGTATGAGGAGGGAGTTTAAGTACAACTCTTACAAGCTTGTTTGGCTGGTATCTTATTCTTTAGATGTTTTGGCTGCTGGTGAACCATGATGTGCAGGCATAATCAAAGTGACACTGGACTAGTGCACTTGACAGAGTCTTTAGAGGGAATAGCTAGGTTTCCATCCAATTAACGACAGATTTTCATGTGAATTTTCTAAAATCTTCATAAAAAGAATATGGCATTTCAGAGTTTCCTTTAGGAAAATTTGGCATCGGACAACATGACAGGGAAGATTTTAATTTACTGGACATTTGAGAAATTTTACGCACATCCATATGCATTCAGATCCGACCTTGGCCAGCCTGTCCCATCAATAAACAATGGATGTTAGCCAAATGAGCCACATTTACGTGTCCTTAAAACAAAAAATTACAAAACCACTATCCCTTGTGTTTCGATGTGTAGCATATGCAAAARTTTATAGCCTATCTTTTTTATGCTACTTTCCTAAAATAATAATTGTCCACCTCACGGACTGCATTTTAAGTCCTCCCCAGCTGTATCATTGGAATGTGATACAAAACGAGGCCATGGTGTGCTTTATGACCATGGGGATGCCACTGAGCTGTCGGTAGACTGTTTGGAGTGTTTATCCAACTGTATAAAAACAATAATTATGTTCCCCCCAATTCTAAAACCTAAGTTGTACCCCGGCTGAAAACACAGTGTTTGAAGTTCAGCAGGGAAAGTCTAACAAGAACAATGCCATCCCCTGGGTAGCATAATGGGCATCACTTGACATCAAAGGACTGCCAATACCACTAATGGACTTAGTTGTGCACGGTTTGTTCCAGTTGGCATCTCTTTAGCGCTGGAATATAACACAAGGCTCGCTACTGTTTTAGGGGGGGGGGGTTGCAGTCACCACTTTCTGGCACAATAGGATAAAACAAAACAGCCATAATGGGCACGGCTGCGCGGGCATCGGTCTGATCGGACCGATGTTAAATTGTTGAATTGAAAAACTGTGAATGAAAACAACACCTGAACAGACTAACARGGGTCTCCTTGTCTCGAATCATGTTTTTCGGTGTGGGCGAGCTGCCAGACTGCCACGGTGTTGCCTAGTACTGCGCCCAATGGGGCGAAACCCGGATTTTAATTTACAGCAGCAACAGCGAATCTTTCTTGGGCGCACATAGTGTGGAAAGTAGACTATTCAGCACAACTAAAAATAATTGGGCACATATAATTGATATGAACACTGCTCCTTGCTGTCTAAATAGATGGTATGTTTTAATCAAATACAAAACAGTGGCACCTGGTAAGGCTACTCTGTACCTTTTGTATACGAAAAGGAGAAGACCTTTGAGGTGGATGAATTTCACGCACTCATTTTACGCAAAGGTTTTATAGCATTGCCTACCTTCTCTCCCTTGGTGGAGCCCCTTCGGTAGTTGCCTGCACCTGCTGAGGAGTTCATGTTRTCTCGATTGGTAGGCTATCTGAAAAACAGAGCTATATGCAGAGCTATACAGCTGTTTCGTTCATAAACTACGTTCATCTCAACATGGCCACTCGAAAATGAAAACACACAGCGCGKGTAGAAAAGTGCACACGAGGCAAACTAACCAGAATCAGTTGTCGCGRCAAACTTAGCAGAATCAATCGTTCCCTCGAATTTCCTCTTCAGTGTGGTATCATTTCGTGATGTTAATCAAACGTGTAGTAGGCCTAATTATTATGTTAGAGTAAATAAAAAATATTCTTAACTTTGTAGTCCACGTTTCACAAACGCTCGAGCCTTGGAAGGCAGTGATTTCCGAAAAACAAAGCGCACATGTCTCCAAAGGCTGCATGTGAATCACTTGCAAAGTGTGTTTGTTTTTCCAGAATGGTTATTGCAGGCTTTAAAAAAAATTGTTGCTCCGCCACTGCACTCTCAGAAAGCTACACATGTAAACATGTCAAAGAGTTTGTTTAGTGTAGCCTCAAGCACACTCGTGGATTGGGGCAATACATACTGCAAAATACTTATGTCTATCTAGACTGAGCAAAAATATAAACACGACATGCAACAATTTCAACAARTTTACTGAGTTACAGTTCATATAAGGAAATCAGTCAATTGAAATAAATWAATTAGMGCCAAATCAATGGATTTCACATGACTGGGAATATAGATATGCATCTGTTGGTCACAGATACCTTAAAAAAAGGTAGAGGTGTGGATCAGAAAACCAGTCASTATCTGGTGTGTTCACCATTTGCCTCATGCAGCACCACACGTCTTACATAGAGTTGATCAGGCTGTTTATTGTTGAATGTTGTCCCACTCCTCTTCAATGGCTGTGCGAASTTTCTGGATATTGGTGGGACCTGGAACACGCTGTCATYCATGTCTGAGTTTGCAGGCCATGGAAGAACTGGGCCATTTTCAGCTTCCAGGAATTGTGTACCATGGTGGAAATTCTATAGGATGAGAGACTGCAGATTCTTTCAAACAACTTTATGATAAGATTAGCAAAAATTAAGCAATCAACAACCCCTCAAATGGTTCATYGTTGAAAAGCTCAACGAACAGAGCTGTCCCTCTCCTTTTATAGAAAGTACATCCTTTTATCTTTMTGACAGTTAGCAGARGTGCAGAAACAGGCCCTGGGAACAGAGTTGTAAAAAGTAATTTAGCTCGTCTGTGTAGATCAAGATAGCTGATATCGCCACCATTCTCTGTTCCTCCCTGCACTTCCCACAGCTAAATTCTTGCCGATCGTGAACCCAGGAGCTCACATACTGCGGTCGCACCCAAGTGGCTTATAAATCTGTACGCTCAGATTTATGACTAAGTCACACGACAAGTTTGTATCAGTAAAAATACTAGCATATAATAATGGTGTCACGGCCGTTTAAAGGAGTGGATCAAGGCGCAGCYTGATTGGAATCCATTCCTCTATTTATTTACACAAAGAACACTTTAACAAACTCACAAAACATGACACCAACGTAGTGCTCACAGGCAACTAAACAAGGACAACTACCCACAAAACCAACTTGGAAAATGGCAACCTAAATAGGCTCCCCAATCAGAGACAACGATAAACAGCTGTCTCTGATTGGGAACCCATCCAGGCCACCATCAACCTATTTACCCCTAGACAATACAAAATCCCCATAGATAACAAAAACCCTACACAAGACAAAAACCCATAGACAATACAAAAACTAAACAAACCACCCTTGTCACACCCTGACCTAACCAAATAATAAAGAAACCAAATGCACTGCTCAAAGAAATAAAGGGAACACTTAAACAACACAATGTAACTCCAAGTCAATCACACTTCTGTGAAATCAAACTGTCCACTTAGGAAGCAACACTGATTGACAATAAATTTCACATGCTGTTGTGCAAATGGAATAGACAACAGGTGTAAATTATAGGCAATTAGCAAGACACCCCCAATAAAGGAGTGGTTCTGCAGGTGGTGACCACAGACCACTTCTCAGTTCCTATGCTTCCTGGCTGCAGTGTTTGATCACTTTTGAATGCTGGCGGCTTTCACTCTAGTGTAGCACCTGAGACGGAGTCTACAACCCACACAAGTGGCTCAGTAGCAAGCTATCCAGGATGCACGTCAATGCGAGCTGTGGCAAAGAAGATTTGCTGTGTCTGTCAGCGTAGTGTCCAGAGCATGGAGGCGCTACCAGGAGACAGGCCAGTACATCAGGAGACTGGAGGAGGCCGTAGGAGGGCAACAAACCCAGCAGCAGGACCGCTACTCCGCCTTTGTGCAAGGAGGAGCACTGCCAGAGCCCTGCAAAATGACCTCCAGCAGGCCACAAATGTGCATGTGTCTGCTCAAACGGTCAGAAACACTCCATGAGGGTGTATGAGGGCCCGACGCCACAGGTGGGGTTGTGCTTACAGCCCAACACCGTGCAGGACGTTTGCAATTTGCCAGAGAACACCAAGATTGGCAAATTCGCCACTGGCGCCCTGTGCTCTTCACAGATGAAAGCAGGTTCACACTGAGACACATGAGCACATGTGACAGACGTGACAGAGTCTGGAGACGCCGTGGAGAACGTTCTGCTGCCTGCAACCCTCCAGCATGACCGGTTTGGCGGTGGTCAGTCATGTGTGGGTGGCATTTCTTGGGGGCGCACAGCCCCTCAATGTGCTCGCCAGAAGAGTAGCCTGACTGCCATTAGTACCGAGATGAGATCCTCAGACCCCTTGTGAGACCAATGCTGGTGCGGTTGTCCCTGGGTTCCTCCTAATGCAAGACAATGCTAGACCTCATGTGGCTGCAGTGTGTCAGCAGTTCCTGCAAGAGAAGGCATTGGCTATGACTGGCCCGGCCCTTCCCAGACCTGAATCCAATTGAGCACATCTGGGACATCATGTGCTCGCTCCATCCACCAACGCCACGTTGCACACAGACTGTCCAGGAGTTGGCGGATGCTTTAGTCCAGTCTGGAGGAGATCCCTCAGGAGACCATCCGCACCTCATCAGGAGCATGCCCAGGCGTTGTAGGAGGTCATACAGGCACGTGGAGGCCACACACACTACTGAGCCTCATTTTGACTTGTTTAAGGACATTACATCAAAGTTGGATCAGCCTGTAGTGTGGTTTTCCACTTTAATTTTGAGTGTGATCCAATCCAGACCTCCATGGTTGAACATTGATTTCCATTGATCATTTTGTGTGATTTTGTTGTCAGCACATTCAACTATGTAAAGAAAAAAGTATTTAATAAGAATATTTCATTCATTCAGATCTAGGATGTGTTATTTTAGTGTTCCCTTTATTTTTTTGAGCAGTGTATAACTAAAGTCAGGGCGTGACAAATGGACAATTCTTTAAGTAKAAAACAGCATAGTATYACTAATTAAACAGTATAGTATGTAATGAATATCAATTTCCTCCACAGTACAGATCCTTGAGACATTGGACAGTGCATTATCATGCTGAAACATGAGGTGATGGCGGCGGATGAARGGCACGACAATGGGCCTCAAGATCTCGTCACTGTGTCTGTGCAATTGTTCTTGTTGTCCGTAGCTTATGCCTGCCCATACCATAACCCCATCGCCACCATGGGGCACTCTGTTCACAACGTTGACATGAGAAAACCGTTCGCCCACATGATGCCATACACGCTGTCTAAGATCTGCCTAGTACAGTTGAAACCAGGATTCATCTGTGAAAAGGACACTTCTCCAGAACGCCAGTGGCCATAGAAGGTGAGCATTTGCACACTGAAGTCCGTTACGACGCCGAACTGCAGTCAGGTCAAGAGCCTGGTGAGGACGACGAGCATGCAGCTGAGCTTCCCTGAGACAGTTTCTGACAATTTGTGCAGAAATTCTTCGGTTGTGCAAACCCACAGTTTCATCAGCTGTCCGGGTGGCTGTTCTCAGACGATCCCGCAGGTGAAGAAGCCGGATGTGGAGGTCCTCGGCTGGCGTGTTTACATGTGTTCTGCGGTTGTGAGGCCGGTTGGACATACTGCCAAATTGGAGGTGGCTTATGGTATAGAAATAAACATTTCATTCTCTGGCAAKAGTTCTGGTGGACATTCCTGCAGTCAGCATGCCAATTTACACACTCCCTCAAAACTTGGGACATCTGTGGCATTGTGTTGTGTGAAAAAACTGCACATTTTAGAGTGGCCTTTTATTGTCCCCAGCACAGGGTGCACCTGTGTATTGATCATGCTGTTTAATCAGCTTCTTGATATGCCACACCTGTCAGGTGGATGGATTATCATGGTAGAGGAGAAACGTTTCTGGGATCTTTTATTTCAGCTCATGAAACATGGGACCAACACTTTACTGTTGCGTTTATATTTTTATACAGTGTAAGTACCACCTCTGTTTGCATATCTGACTGTTTTGGATACGTTAGAGTTTGGAAATCTAGCCTACAAAGGGTTCACGTCGAGAAACAATTTACAGGATGAAGGCAATTAGCATGAGAGCAGGGGAGATTAAAGTGTAACTTTTCCTGTTATCAGTAAGTATAACTTTTCCTGTTATAAGAAGGTAAAGTGTGACATAGGAGTGTCACAGCAGGGGGTTAAGTGGTGAGACAAGCTGACTTCTAAACTTCCATAGGCTACTGTTGCTTAATTTAGTAGAAAAAAATTGTACGCAATTGGCCTACCCAAAGACACAGTTTATCCATGACAATTCCCCAATGCTGCTGTGGTAGGAAAAATATTAAGGAGGTCGCACGGAAAAGCTAGAGACCAGTGTGCATAGACCAAGTAATGAGGAGGACATGGCGGAGCACGGCTCACTCTGCGCCCCTTGTAAATTAATATGCTATTGGATTACAGGAGATAAAGTAGACTACATTTGTAATAAAAGGAAACTGAACACCATTGTTGTACCAATATAGTTACTAAGTAGTTACAAAAAATACACAATTGTCTTCCTCTGTCTCATATAAGAAATAAGTTAAATCAGGTACGACACTAGGCTGTGCAGCCAGTGACTCCACCAAGCTACCAATTACAGATCAGCACCTTGGACAGCAACCAGCCAGGCGGGAGCTACAGTAGAAACAGTACACTGTGGTGGTGATAATAGAGGAAACAGATTGAAAGCCATAGGAGGTTCAACTTCAGGTGTCTTACACTGCTGTTCAGTAACAGTTGGAAGACTAATTTTAGGGACACCATAACTAAGACTTAAAACCAGGCTACATTTTAGATGGGCAAGATAAAGGAAAAGAGGTCATGTACGCAGTATATACAAATATTCTTGGATCTCATTGCAACCCACACAGTGAGTGTTACTGCTCCCTGTCCCGCTGTGTGAATATGTTACTTAAGTAACTTATCTTTATGTCTGTGTTACTTAAGTAACTTGTCTTTATGTCTGTGTTACTTAAGTAACTCATCAGTAAAATGCTTTGCCGTTTATACAGTGAAGTGTTTGAGTGGGTTTGAGGAGAGCAAATGGAACTTCTACACCTGTGAACAGCTCTTGAAAATAATAGAATATGGCAAAGTGTCCGTTTTGTTTTTTAAAGATACAGTGATTGACTGTTCCTCACCACATAGTGTTTAGCTGTGCTAGAACGAGGCAGAACAAGAGTGGGATCAGTGTTCTAATTTAGTTTTGTTTAACAGTCAAGTATCTTATTACGCCACTGTTTCCATTAGGGGGAACTGTGACAATTATAGCGTTAACCCAGAGGTGTACTTCATGTGATATTAATGTGTCTCCACTACTGATGCACTTCTCCCTGCCTACTGACTGATCATGTATACAGTGTTTTTGTAGTTTCCATATGTATCGATTGACCAGTATTAGAAAGTATCAGTGTTTCAAGGTTTCTGTTGTCAAAGTTTTTTCCTGTCGGGAAGAAAGCAGACGAGTTCTACAAGCTCGGAAGCATATTCTCAGATGTTGTTTCCTCTATGATCAGTATATTCTGTATATAATAATGCTGACTGTGTGTTTCAAAAGATGTAGTTTAGTTTATAGAAAGACATTGAAATGGATATGGAGTTTGGATAAAACTGATGATGGRTGACATTTTCAGGTCTTGCAACACTTTGATTTACGAGAACATTTCTTTCATGACCGTGCATACAATTAGTCTTATTTTTTTGTTACCTGTTGTTTGTTACCTTTTTTGTTGTCTGGTAGAGAAATCCAATTCCATTCTCAGTGAGGTCTCTCAGAGTCTCCTTTTCTTCATTAGAATATGAATAAAGCTGAGCACAGGGGCTACAGAATTGAATCGCTCAGGGGGCCACAACTAATCTAAAAGACTTCTGGTTCTAAGAAATGTGCGCTTTGGGGACTGATATAAGAATTCAAACACCAAGCTCCAAGCCCATGAGTAGTAATGACCCAAATGACAGTGAAATCTAACTCTACAATCAACTTCAAAGGCTATGGTTTCCTCTAACCAATACCTCTATCTAACCTCGACTGTGCGCCTGAAGAGGTGATCTAAGGAATGAGTGATATTATATAAAAGCAAAAAATGAACAACATTGCTACTGCTCTCAGTTTCTCTTTCTGTCCTTCCTTTGGTTCAAGCATATGTACAGTTCAGTGTGCCTCGTGGTGAAGAGTAGAGAGGAAGGAGGAAGTAGTGTATTAAATGTAACATGTTGACTCACTGAAAGCCTATCTCAACAATTAATGCATAATCCCATACTATCATATTGATACTCAAGAGAATTAAATTGATGGAAGTGTAATTTCCTGTTGGGTCATCCTTATACAAAGCGGAGACAGAGAGAGAGAACAGTAATTATATTCAAGTACTGCATGTTCCTCAGTGGAGAATCAACGACACGCACACCTGCATCAGTTTACAGYGGCAGGTTTCGTAGTGAGTGTCCGACAGCTCTGATTAAGTACAGAACCGCCACAGTGACTTCCTGCAATATCATCTTCCTTCTATGCAGCCAGGCACACAGCTCATGTTAACCACTCCTCTGAAGTCTTTGCAGTAATTACAATTGAACCCACATGTCAACATAGARAGCTGAGAGGTGGGATTGACATGGCAATGCACTGTCTACTACTTACTGCAGAGTACAGTACCCAAAATGTTAAAACTCCTTTGTCCTTCCAAATTGTATTGGTCACATACACATGGTTAGCAGATGTAGCAGATGTGTAGCGAAATGCTACACTCGCATTAAAATATCTAACAAGTAATCTAACAATTCCCCAACAACTACCTAATACACACACAAATRGAAAGGAGTGAATGAGAATATGTACATGTAAGTAAATGGATGAGCGATGGACGAGCGGCATAGGCAAGGTGCAATAGACGGTATAAAATACAGTATATACTGTACATGTGATATGAGTAATATAAGATATGTATAAGATATGTAAACATTGATGTGGCATTATTTAGAGTGCATTGTATAKAGTGACTAGTGATCCATTTATTCAAGTGGCCAGTGACTGGGTCTCAATGTAGGCAGCAGCTTCTCTGAGTTAGGYATTGCTGTTTAGCAGTCTGATGGCCTTGAGATAGAAGCTGTTTTTCAGTCTCTCGGTCCCAGCTTTGATGCACCTGTGCTGACCTCGCCTTCTGGATGGTAGRGGTGTGAACAGGCAGTGGCTCGGGTGGTTGATGTCCATGATGATCTTTTTGGCCTTCCTGTGACATCGGGTGCTGTAGGTGTCATGTAGGGCAGGTAGTTTGCACCCAGTGATGCGTTGTGCAGACCGCACCACCCTCTGGAGAGCCTTGCGGTTGAGGGCGGTGCAGTTGCCGTACCAGGCTGTGATACAGCCCAACAGGATGCTCTCAATTGTGTATCTGTAAAAGTTTGTCAGGGTTTTGGGTGACAAGCCTCTGCACTGTATGGTCTGGGAATGTCATAGGTCACGTGTCAAACCCATTCCACGGAGGGCCGAGTGTCTGCGGGTTTTCGCTCCTCCATTGTACTTGATTGATGAAWTAAGGGCACTAATTAGTCAAATACCCCTCACCTGGTTGTCTAGGTCTTAATTGAAAGGAAAAAACWAAAACCTGCAGACACCCCTGTCATAAGTAGATTTTGTGAAAGAACATTAGCTACAAGATATACCAGCCAATGTCATACTCGATAAGCGGACCTTGGTTTGGATCCAGACCCAGAACCTGATCAATACGGTCCCGAAAAAAACTAAAACAAACAATTCTCAGTAGGGTTTGAACGACCTGCTGTTGGGAGTTGTAATAGTAGAAAGCACAAGGTGCAATTTCTAAATTTGGTAGTGTATGGGCAGTTTCATCTTGTTATGTCTTTCACTGARAGACCTMAGAGAGCTACTTATAACCTGTCAGAATTGTCCAGTTGACCAACTATCCCATATCAGTAGGTAGGTAAGTTAGGCTAACCAGCTATTTAAATATGGTAGATTACGTACCCAGGGGCCGCAACCCCAAAAATCAAGCACCCATAGATGAATAAAAATATACTGTATATATATTTCACCTTTATTTAACCAGGTAGGCCAGTTGAGAACAAGTTCTCATTTACAACTGCGACCTGGCCAAGATAAAGCAAAGCAGTGCGACAAAAACAACAACACACAGTTACACATAAACAAACGTACAGTCAATAACACAAATATTTACAGATGGGGCTCTGTACAGTTGCAGCGACCGGTTAGCCGCTCTGACAGCTGATTCTTTAAGTTAGTGAGGGAGATATAAGTCTCCAACTTCAGTGATTTTGCAATTCGTTCCAGTCATTAGCAGCAGAGAACTGGAAGGAAAGGCGGCCAAAGCAGGTGTTGGCTTTGGGGATGACCAGTGAATATATCCTGCTGGAGCGCGTGCTACGGGTGGGTGTGTCTATGGTGACCAGTGAGCTGAGATAAGTCGGAGCTTTACCTAGCAAAGACTTATAGATGAACTGGAACCAGTGAGTTTGGCGCGAATATGTAGCGAGGACCAGCCAACGAGAGCATACAGGTCGCAGTGGTGGGTAGTATATGGGGCTTTGGGACAAAACAAAAAACCTCGTTGAGTCGTTCAAGCTTCATATGGACACACGATAAGGACACATGGGCAAATGGTGTAGAATTCGCCTAGGAATTTGTTTAAAACAACAGGAACATATTCTGTCAGCCAACAGAGAGTGGTCTGTGAACCTTTTAAACAGGATTTTGAGCCGCCGCGGTGGCATAGGTCCCGGGGTGGGGGTTTTCGTGTCGAACTAGAAGCACACAGCATTTCGCTAACACTCGCAATTTAAACATCTGCAACCATTGTGATGGTGACTAATAAACATTTGATTTGATTTGATGTTGATTTGATTTGTACTATCGCACAATAATTACAACTATCATCCGATTGAGCCACCTAGGAATGTGTGGACTGGAACCCTTCTGAAATATTTTTTGAAGTACCGCTGATATACTGTATAAAGTAATCAATAATGTTACTTACAACAAGTGACTATACACATCTGTTCTAGCATTTAACTTGCTTGCTGCTCCTGATGGGGTACGACAACTTGGGGACAGTATTGTGTAATCTCTGAGCTGTATAATCAACCCTACATTTCTGTTCCTGCCATGAGAAAACAGTGTCTGTTTGTGCTTGAACACACACACACACACCACAACACAACACACACACACAGCACACAGCATGGTACAGCAACAGCACACACACACACACACCACTAACACACACCAAACATATCACACCACACACAACAACACACACACACACACACACTGCACACACCACACCACACAGTACAATTTGCATTGTCCCCACCCTCAGCCCCCATTTTACACGTGTGCTGCTACTCTCTGTTATTATCCTGCATAGTAACTTTACCTCTACCTACATGTACAATTACCCTCAATCTACCTCAACTGCCCCAGACACGGGCTGACTGCGTATCGGATCATTTGCATGTAGTTACCGCGATGCACTGATCTCGGAACCCCCTGTATATGAGCCTCGCTACTGTTATTTTATTGTTCTCCGTTAATTATTTTTATATTTTCTATAATTACTACATTGTTGGTTAAGGGGCTTGTGAAGTAAGCATTCACGTGTAAGTCTAGCACCTGTTGTTTCGCGCATGTGACCACAAATTAAAAGTATGTGATTTTGATTTGAACTATCCACGTATAATGCCATTAGGGATATTTAGGATGCCATTCGCATCCACGTCACAGCATGACCATCTGTTTTGTGACACATCCATAACTTGCTTAACATTGTATCATGAGTATTCAGTACAGTTACTGGTCTGTTGCCCTATTACACATGTTGTGTATATGTCAGTAACATCCATGAGTCCCATTGTCATTGCTGTATTAGAGTGATAAATCACCCCAATTTAAGGGTGACAGTTGTGCCAATTGCCAACAATGCCACAAGGAACTATGGCCTTTTCTTCAAAATTCCAATACTTCCTGCGCGTCCTCTCCCTCAATGTCCATTCTCAAAACGCCATCTGGATCGTGAAAGCCAGGTCCCCCACCCCCCGCACCCTCTAACTCTCCTCCATATGGTTTTCGAGGAAGATCAATTGAGAAAACGGCCCTATGTGTTTTTATTCCATCAGAGGGGGACAGTTATAGCAGTTGCACAATGCCAGTAGGAATGTGTTGCTCCATATTAAGCCTCAAATGAGCCCACAATTCAATAACTGCTGCTGTCTTTGTGTCCTCTCTGTTATGTTTTTATTGTAATCTTCTCTCTCAAAATGAAAAATGAATTGAAGAATAAGCCCAGAGGAAGATTTAATTTGGACATTAGAACACGAAAGATTTGAATCGTCTCAAATTGCAATTTTTTGTTCTGATGAGCTAGACAAGCAACAAATAATTATGACTAGTATGAATGAATACATAACATGTTGGGAATAAATGTCAGGGCTTGGTGAAGAGGTTTTCATGTTAGATGTGTGTTGCACAGATACTAAAGCGCCACCATATATTACAGTACTTAAAGCACTGTCCGTGATTTGCTCGCTAAACTACTGGGAATATGGGATACATTGCCACTCTCTAAGATCAAATCTGAGCTCTTGTAAGGATACTCCACTGACAGCCTCACCAGATCAGTCCCTGGACCTCAACTTTCATTCATCACCATGACAGCACAGTAAGTCATGTGCTTTTGTATGGTAGGGTTGAATTGTGAAAAGCGATTCACATTGCTCATGTTGGCAGAAATACAGTACACAGATGTTTGTGGATTACAGTATGCACGCACATATACACATTTAAAATGGACCCTTAAATATTACTCATCAAAGCCCTTTGTCTCTGTGTTTTGTCTGACAGTTCATTTATCACRAAGAATAGGGAGACTCCTTGTATTTCATTGTACAGTTGGATACTACATTTAATTACAGTAACCATTGTGTAGTCTTTCAGTTTGGGACAACGGTGATTTATTAAACAAAAGCTTCAGTATTTTGGGTGCAGTCATTTATCCCACTTAAGTGTTTATATTTATGTGGCGACAGCAATATATGTACTCAGGTAGTAGCACATTTTCTGTATAGACTGTTTTGAGTCGTCAGCAGAACAGAATTCTGCATGATGTTACAGTATTGTACATTTTGGTAAATARTTTTTATCAATGGTTCAAATTCAGTTGGAAATTAACTGGAAAGCAGAAAAACTTCACCTGGCTGTRSTAGTTGTCAGGTGCTCTGCTTTACTGCTTGTTTACCATTCTATTCTGGGGTAGACAGCTGATGTGGCTGAGCTATGGAAATTGCCTTCTGTACCAGTGGGGTTCTCAATTTTACCATTTCAAAAGGCCCTGCAGGTAAAAGGAAAACTGTTTTCACCATTTTTCTCTCTCTCTCTCCCTCTCTCTCTCTCGCTCTCTCTAATCTTTTCAGCTGCACATGGGTTGGGACTTTTCAGCTGCACATGGGTTGGGACTTGGGACAAAAGAAACAAGACAACTGACACTCACTTTTGACATCTCTATCAATCCTCAAGACCTTCAGACATCTATGGCACGGCAGTCTTGTGTCTATCTCCTCACCTGCCTCATCACATTTTGAAAAGATCTTTAAGGTGAAATTAGAAATGTAGGCTTTAATGGACCTGGGTGGCATGACTTATTTATCAGGTTCACACTCCTGGTTTGGGGATAGTTTTCATCCAACCACTGTTGGTTCACAGGCTCCACCCTCTCCTGTCAAAGATCCCTTTAAAAAATAKATGAGCGCATAAAGGTCCCACTGGGCACAGACATCATTTCAATGTCTACTTTTGATTTACATTTGGTTGTTATCAACTAACATGAATTCAACATGAAATCAACAAAARATTTCACCATGTCATTAGATTTAGGTTATAGTTGGGTGAAGAAAATATGAAATTCCCTTACATTGATGACTTTCTGACAATCCAATCAGTTTTACACATTGATTCAACATCATCACATACATTTTTTTGTTTGTTGAAATTATGGGGAAGCAATGTTAATTCAACCAGTTTTTTCTCAGTGGGGTGTGATTAAAGGTGGTCGGTGATTTCAGATGGATGGAAAGGGATGCCCCAACTTGGCAATCTATTTCAGTAAGCTTGCCAGAGGTATTTATTTGAATGTTTACACTGCAAGTGAAGCAAGTTGACTTTCTAGTAAATCCCTTTAGAAGAGATTATAGGAATTCTCTCAATAAAAAAGGGACAGATCTAGGATGGAATCAGTTTTATACATGGGCCAAACTATGGGTAAGCAGAACAACAGTTTTCACGCCCTGGCCATAGAGAGGCTTTTATTCTCTATTTTGGTTAGGCCAGGGTGTGACTAGGGTGGGCATTCTAGTTTCTTTATTTCTATGTTTTGTATTTCTATGTTTTGGCTGGGTATGGTTCTCAATCAGGGACAGCTGTCTATCGTTGTCTCTGATTGGGAATCATACTTAGGCATCCTTTTTTCCTTTGGTGTTTGTGGGTAGTTGACTTTGTTAGTGGTYCTATAGCCCTAGTAAGCWTCACGGTCGTTTCTTTGTTTCTTGTTTTGTTGGTGACATTCTAATAAAATAAAATGTACGCTCACGACGCTGCACCTTGGTCCGGTCATTTCCACCTAGACGACGGCCGTGACAGAACTACCCACCACAAAAAGACCAAGCAGTGTGGTCAGGAGGAATGGACGTGGGAGGACATTTTGAATGGGAAAGGATCCTGGACGTGGGAGGAGATCCTGGCGGGAAAGGATCGCCTGCCCTGGGAGCAGGTGGAAGCAGCGAGGAAAGCGGAGGCAGCTAGCAAAAGGGCCCAGTATTACACAGGGTCACGGCTGGCACTAAAGACCGGGAGACGACTCCCCAAAACATTTTTGGGGGAGCAGACGAGGAGATTGGCTGAGTCAGGTTGGAGACCTGAGCCAACTCCTCGTGCTTACCGTAGGGAGCGTGGTACTGGTCAGGCACCGTGTTATGTGGTGGAGCGCACGGTGTCTCTAGTGCGCGTTCACAGCCCGGTGCGCTACATTCCAGCTCGCCGCATCGGCCGSGCTAGAGTGGGCATCCAGCCAGGACGGATGGTGCCAGCACAGCGCATCTGGCCTACAGTGCGTCTCTATGGGCCAGGATATCCTGCGCCGGCTCTGCGCACTGTGTCTTCGGTGCGCCTGCACYGCCCGGTKCGTCCTGTGCTAGCGCCCCTCATTTGCCGGGCGAAAGTAACCATCCAGCCAGGACGGGTTGTGCCAGCTCTACYCTTGAGACCTCCAGTGCGCCTCCACGGCCCAGTGTATCCGGTTCCTGCTCCACGCACCAGGCTTCCAGTGCATCTCCCCAGTCACCTGTTCCGATTCCACGCAACAGGCTTCCTGTACACCTCCACAGTCCAGTACGTCCTGTGCCTCCTCTCCGCACTGGCCCTGAGGTGCGTGTCATCAGCCCGGAGCCTCCAGTGATGACCATGGCACGAAGCCTCCAGTGATGATTTATGACACGAAGCCGTCCAGTGGTGATCCATGGCACGAAAGCCTCCAGTGATGATCCATGGCCACGAAAGCCTCCAGTGGTGATCCATGGCACGAAGCCTCCAGTGATGATCCATGGCACGAAGCCTCCAGTGATGATTTATGGCACGAAGCCTGCAGCGACGGTCTCCAGTTGGAGCCTCAAACGACGGTCTCCAGTCCGGAGCCTCCACGACGGCCTCCAGGACTGGAGCTCCAGCGCGGCCTCCAGCCGGAGCCTCCAGAGACGCTCCAGTCCGGAGCCTCCAGAGGACGGTCTCCAGTTCCGGAGCTCCAGAGACGGTCCCCAGTCCCGGAGCCTCCAGCGAGGGTCTCCAGTCGGAGCCTGCCAACGAGGTCCCCAGTCCGGGGCCCGCTGCGCAGGGTCCCCAGTCCGGATGGTTTCTCAATCAGGGACAGCTGTCTATCGTTGTCTCTGATTGGGAATCATACTTAGGCAGCCTTTTGTTCCTTTGGTGTTTGTGGGTAGTTGACTTTGTTAGTGGCACTATAGCCCTAGTAAGCTTCACGGTCGTTTCTTTGTTTCTTGTTTTGTTGGCGACATTCTAATAAAAGAAAATGTACGCTCGCTACGCTGCACCTTGGTCCGGTCATTTCCACCTAGACGACGGCCGTAACAACAGTAGTGATATCATCACCTCCATCTGTGATGAGTAGTTGCCTGGTGAGGTCTATGCCTTACCTAATGMGTGAACCTAAGGGGGGGATCAGAGATCACGAAAGTGGACCAGCTCAGGAGTGGTATCGGACTGGAGGAGGATATTGCATCTACAATGGAAGACAGGCAGCTCTGGAGGACCCAATTTTTATCCCGTAACAGATAAATGAGCAACTGTACACAGAATCAGATATCGTAAATGTAATTCAATGGTTGCATGCATATTAAGGAGTTRTCTAACTTCCATCTTACTGAAAGGGACCAACTTACAGTAAAGTTGGCACACAGACAACCTACATTCTGCTTCCCTGTGACTGTCACCCTAGTGGTGTGTTTCACTTCCTCTGCTCACATAATGAATTATTCAACAGCTCGTCTCTTCACACTCCCTCTACCCCAGCARAGAGATTTAGAAAAGGATTCATTGCATTGGGCTCTGTACACTGGCCTACATTTCCAAAGGGTTTTGGTCGTTTCAAATAAAAGCTTTTAATGATTAACAGTGAAAGGCAAAGTTAAATAGGTGGAGATTTATATATTAGCTAATGCTCTCAACGTCGGCGGTCTGTCAACTTTAAACTTTTACAGTACAGTAATTACAGTACATTAAAAGAAGGTGTTCTTGCTCCTATAAATCACCAGTCATGAACACTTCCCTTATATGTCTGTACATTCAGGTTGGTCAGGTTGGCTACATTCAAAGTCCAACTGGATGTGTCTGACCAGTCCTATACGCTCTGACAGTGTTGTTTCGGTTGAGATAACAACTCATGCTAATTCTCTATGTCCATGTGAACCCAGGGTGCAGGATTTCATATGTTTGTGTGTGTGCTGTGGTGGCTGTCGGTGTACAGTCTTTGATATCTCCAAACACACTTCATCTGGCCTCCTTGGGGAGAGTTGATAGAGATCTGGACCTAAGATGCTGTGATCTGTGTGTGTAGCAGCAGATTGCCTGAGGTGGGAGGTTGTCATCCCCTCTGATCCTGCATCACAGATTGTAACCTTAGAACCATATCTAATCCCAGATTGGCCCCAATGCCCCGTTCATAATGAAGAATGACAAGTTATTTGCAACTGGGGGTCTGGATATGGACACGATAAAGGAGTTCAATACACAATATGCAGGCATTTTGAATATAACTGATGTGGGTGGTTCAAATCAGAATTTCTGTGATACCAAACCAGGACACTCATTTTACCTCAGGATAATCCCTTTGTTATGTATGTTACATGACATACCCACATACTCTTCGTTGCACAAGTCACAAAAAGCTGGGCTTCGAGCTACAAAAAGCCCAGGCATGTCTGACTTTATGTAACCATAAAATGTTCTCTTGTAACAATCTCTTAAAGTAAAACCACTTACCCTGACTGCACATCTTAAAATAACTTAGTGAAACTAATGCTGTGTGACCAATTAGAGTGCTCAAATGCAAAGCCTAATCTTTTTAAAGCTGCTGTTACAACTCTCAGAGGACGCCTTGCAGGGCATGTTTCTTGACTGGCCAACCATAAAACACTTTAGTGTTTAATTACATTAGGGCTCCCCTGAGACCCTCTTGTTTGACTGATAGTTAAAATCAGGGGTCCTATGAACCCACAACCGCCACAAAACCATGGCCATATTTTACAGAGCATGATTTGGAGAAAGCAGAGCACTGCCGTTACATAGGCAAAGTGACTGAACACTCAACCTTTTTTGGCTGTGCTTCAAAGTGTGGCCGTGTTGGCTACTGTGGTAACCATTCTGCTTCTGCTGCACCGGTTCTGTTCAGCACAAGAAATACAAATTATTACACAGTATCATTCAAACTGAATGTACAGTGAATTCTGAAAGTATTCAGACCCCCAAATTATAGCCTTATTCTAAAATGGATTAAATAAATAAAACATCTCAATCTACACAACCCATAATGACAAAGCGAAACCAGGTTTTTAGAAATGTTTGCAAATGTATTAAAAGTAAAAAACAGAAATACCTTATTTACATAGGTGTTCAGGCCCTTTGCTATGAGACTGGAAATTGAGCTCAGGTGCATCCTGTTTCCATTGATCATCCTTGAGATGTTTCWACAACTTCATTGGAGTCCACCGGTGTTAAATTCAATTGATTGGACATGATTTGGAAAAGGCACACACCTGTCTGTATAAAGGTCCCATAGTTGACAGTGCATGTCAGAGCAAATACCAAGCCATGAGRTCGAAGGAATTGTCCGTAGAGCTCCGAGACAGGATTGTGTTGAAGRACAGATCTGGGGAAGGGTACCAAAACATTTCTGCAGCATTGAAGGTCCCCAAGAACACAGTGGCCTCCATTATTCTTAAATTGAAGAAGTTTGGAACCACCAAACCTCTTCCTAGAGCTTGTCGCCCGGCCACACTGAGCAATCGGGGGAGAAGGGCTTTGGTCAGGGAGGTGACCAAGAACCCGATGGTCACTGACAGAGCTCCAGAGTTCCTCTGTGGAGATGGAAGAACCTTCCAGGAGGACAACCATCTCTGCAGCACTCCACCAATCAGGCCTTTATGGTAGTGGCCAGACGGAAGCCATTACTCAGTAAAAGGCACATGACAGCAGCCTTGTAGTTTGTCAAAACGCACCTAAAGGACTGTCAGACAATGATAAACAAGATTCTATGGTCTGATGAAACCAAGAWTGAACTCTTTGACCTGAATGCAAAGTGTCACATGTGGAGGAAACCTGGCACCATCCCTACAGTGAAGCATGGTGGTGGCAGCATCATGCTGTGGGGATGTTTTTCAGCGGCAGGGACTGGGAGACTAGTCAGGATTGAGGGAAAGATGAACGGAGCAAAGTACAGAAAGATCCTTGATTTAAAAAAAACCTGCTCCAGAGTGCTCAGGACCTCAGACTGGGGCAAAGGTTCACCTTCCAACAGGACAACGACCCTAAGCACACAGGCAAGACAATGCAGGAGTGGCTTCGTGACAAGTCTCTGAATGTCCTTGAGTGGCCCAGCCAGAGCCCCGGACTTGAACCCAATCTAACATCTCCGGAGAGAACTGAAAATAGCTATGTAGTGATGCTCCCCTTCCAAGCTGACAGAGCTTCAGAGGATCTGCAGAGAAGAATGGGAGAAACTCCRCAAATACAGGTGTGCCAAGCTTGTAGCGTCATACCCAAGAAGAAGGCTGTTAATTGCTGCCAAAGGTGCCTCAACAAAGTACAGAGTAAAGTGTCAGAATACTTAAGTAAATGTGATTTAATTTTTTTTATTTGTAAAAATTTGCAACAATTAAAAAAAAAAWGTTTTTGCTTTGTCATTATGGGGTATTGTGTGTAGATTGATGAGGGGGGGGAAACAATTTAATCCATTAAAGAATAAGGCAGTAAAGTAACATGTGGAAAAAGTCAAGGGGTCCGAATACTTTCCAAATGAACTGTATATTGGTGAAGTAGATGGGAGAATTTGTGTTAGTTCATAGCTCTCCACTAAGAGCCATGTGTGCTATTTGTACTTCCCAAACTTACCTCCATATGAACAAACATTCACCACATTCTCTATGGCTGGTGACATGGTAGCTGTGCAATAACAGAGGAAAGTCTTGAGTGTAACACACAGCCTTACAAATAATCACATCCAAAACAATTCAAACAATTCCATTCCACACAGAAATGATAACATGAATAAAGCATGAGAGCCTTTTCCATGACCTGTCCTCTGTATCATAGTTATAAACAAACTGTCATAGATGTTTCTGCACTGGGTTGTATTACTGTCACGACTTCCGCCGAAGTTGGTCCCTCTCCTTGTTCGGGCGGCGTTCGACGGTCGTAGTCACCGACCTTCTAGCCATCGCTTTTCATTTTCCTTTGGTTTTGTCRTGTATCACACCTGGTTCCAATCCCATTCATTACATGTTGTGTATTTAATCCTCTGTTCCCCCTCATTGTCCTTGTCGGTGATTGTTTGTTTGTAAGCATTGTGCAAGATATGTTCTGGTGTGTGATGGGTTTTGTACCCACCTGTATTATTTTGTATATTTTGGTTTTCTGAGTTTTTGAGCACTTATTAAACTGCTCCGTTAATACCAAGTTCGATCTCCTGTGCCTGACTTCCCTGCCACCAGCACGCACCCTTAAAATTACTATGATTAGTTCATTTCCATATGGACATGAAATGCCCCTGAACCCCGCAGACAATTTAAAGGAAGTGTTGACATTTAGACAAATTTAAAACAGTCAACGCTGATGTGTTTTTTAATCTTACAGCTACTGTCTTCACAGGTTGACAACCATCAGTCGAGGCTAATCCCACTGCAACGACATGCTGATGTGTTTTTTAATCTTACAGCTACTGTCTTCACAGGTTGACAACCATCAGTCGAGGCTAATCCCACTGCAACGACATGCTGATGTGTTTTTTATTTRAGAGAATGTACAAATATTTAATGTTTCTGCTCTAGTTTTCACCTGCTCTGGGTGTTGGTTTGGCTGACACTCTTTTAGTTACAAGTATCTTGGGAGTCCATTTCCAGGTATTCTCTGACAACTGCTCAATGTTAGGAAATACTCCAGCCATACTTCAGCCGCCCAAGTCTCTAAGTCTCTCTCAAATATTGGGACATTTCGAATACTATCTATGGTTGGCTGGTGGGTATGGAGGTAATTTACAATTCTTTATAGGCTTAAAATATTATTTTTTTCATTGGTTTGATGCAGCAAAATGAACTTCATTGGCTTTGAATGGCAATGAAGATGTCTAGACAGTGTTGTTGTAATATCTGAACAATAATAATGAACTCCATATCAAGCAGCCAACTGTCTGGGAGACTGAGGACTCTTATCATCAATCCATAATGAAAGTGTTCAGACAGCATTGTATTATCTCTTTAACCCAGATAATGTCAAATCTATTAGCAATTAATCTTCAAAAGCTTTATTGACAAATGCTATCCTAAGCCATTAACACATGAGAGACAACAGACAAAGTTTCAACCAATTATAACAGCACAACAAATTTGACAAACACACTTTATATTTGACTTTGTTGGCCTTTGCATTATATGTCAAGTAACTTTGAATTGGAATTAGGGGACACACTACAAAACTTTGTTCCAACTTCAGGTAAAAGAAACCTGTGTATTGTGCATTGCATACTGTACTGATATCTATACAAAGTCATATATAAAGTCCAATTCACCATGACACTTTTGTGAAAAGTAATGAAATAGACCTAGAGGACAAATAGGTCAATAACAGAGGTATTCAACCAGGGGTCTGCAGCCCCTTGATTATTTGTATTAATATCGCTAGCAAACACACAAAATAAACACATTTAGGAATTATATACCTACAGTACAAAATAGGAAAATATTTTATTGCTAATGATGTCAACTTTATTTCTTAACTCCTAATATTGAGCAAATGTCACGTGTGCTCCCTCTCCGGCCTCTAAGTCACCAGGCTGCTCATTATGGCGCACAACTGTCACCATCGTTACGCGCACCTGCGCGTCATCAGACTCACCTGGACTCCATCACCTTCCTGATTACCTTCCCTATATATGTCACTCCCTTTGGTTCCTTCCCCAGGCGTTATTGTTTCTGTTCCAATGTTCAGTCTGTGTGTTGTTCGTGTTTCTTTTTTCTTTAAAAAAATGTATTTCACCTTTATTTAACCAGGTAGGCCAGTTGAGAACAAGTTCTCATTTACAACTGCGACCTGGCTAAGATAAAGCAAAGCAGTGCGACAAAAACAACACAGAGTTACACATGGGATAAACAAACATACAGTCAATAACACAATAGAAAAATATGTATACAGTGTGTGCAAATGAAGTAAGGAGGTAAGGTTATAAATAGGACAATAGTGGCGAAGTAATTACAATTTAGCAATTTACACTGGAGTGATATATGTGCAGATGAGGAGATGCAAGTAGAAATACTGGTGTGCAAAAGAGCAGAAAAACGAAAACAAATATGGGGATGAGGTAGGTAGTTGGTTGGATGGGCTATTTACAGATGGGCTGTGTACAGCTGCAGCGATTGGTAAGCTGCTCTGACAGCTGACGCTTAAAGTTAGTAAGGGAGATATGTCTCCAACTTCAGTGATTTTTGCAAATRGTTCCAGTCATTGGCAGCAGAGAACTGGAAGGAAAGGCAGCCAAAGGAAGTGTTGGCTATGGGGATGACCAGTAAAATGCATTTAGTTTTACTTGCATTTAAGAGCAGTTGGAGGCCACGGAAGGAGTGTTGTATGGCGTTGAAGCTCGTTTGGAGGTTTGTTAACACAGCGTACAAAGAAGGGCCAGATGTATACAGAATGGTTCTTGTTTTGTGTTGCATTTATTTATTTATTAAAACACTCACTCCCTGAACTTGCTTACCGACTCTCAGCGCACATCGTTACAGCAAATTACACTCATTGGAGCCAATTACACTCACGCACTTGCGAATAGGCTACCAGTGCGGCAAGAGGCTGCTGGTAAGTTTTCTTGATTTGGACATACATTTTTTGATAATACATGGCAAACCTTTGTTTAAGGCCCAATGCAGTCAAAAAATGTGATTTTTCCATTATTTTTTAAATATTTCTACACTGAGGTTAGAATAATATTGTGCAAATTATGATAAGGACCTTTTAGTGTAAGAGCTGTTGGAAAAGACTGCCTGAAATTTCAGCCTGTTTTGGTGGGATGGAGTTTTGACCTGCCTGGTGACATCAGTTAATAGATCAATAATAAAGAGTTCCAAACCTCTCTGCAAATAACAGATCGTTTTCAGTTTCCCCCTCTCCACTCAGGCCACTCCCAGACAACAATCACAGTAAGGTACTTAATTGTTACCCAGAAATGGCATCCACTATGGACCCAATTTGAGGTACTGGGTCAATGGTCTCAATCAGCAGGGAACCCCTATCCTCATTACTGATGAAGTCAGCTTGAGGAACCAGTGGGGGACTCAGAAATATCGTGTTGGGCTTTTTGTCTGAGTGCTATAGAGCAGGGGGATGGTTGATGGACTTGAGATGATCCTTGGAGTGGCRTTGGCCATGAAAAGAAAGAAATGGCACGGTACAAAGTTTGATGAAATGTCCCTCATAAAACACTCACAAACTCATGAGTATAATTTTCAGCACCAAACTGTACGGAGACATACTGTACATTTATAAATGGACATTCTAATTTATTAATTTGTCAATAGTTTGAATTAGCCTTCCTATTTTTTTTCCTTAGAATGAGTGATGACTGCTGTTGACTATATCGGATGTACATCCCTCTGTCAGCTGACTGAATAAAACATTTATGGACAAATACTAAGGGGGAACTGGGTGGATTTATATATCATAGATTCGATTTGTTTTCATTCCACATAGTTTGCAGGGTTAGACACAATGTCACACATTCTCACACATGTCAAATGGCTTCAAATCAGTGTTTCTGGTTTATTGTGGTGCTCAGTGTTTGTCCATACTATAATCTCTCGTGGATAGACTGTTGGATGGGACAACTAACYAGGAACTTTGTTCCTAAGCAGATRTTTCTTCAGTGATCATTTGGACATTCAGTTCACGCTGCCTGTTCCGTGGGTAAACGAATGCTCCTACCACTGTCTKTCCCAAGCATCTTTGACCGGTGTTTTGGCTTACTGCCCCTCATACTGCTTGCATCCACAGTTCTAACTTGGAGGTTGGTGATCTCCCATCCTTTTAGTAAAGTGCAGACAAGTTCTCCGCCTCTCTGTTTATCGTACTGGTGCACGTGTGATCAAGCCTGTATTGCTTGTGTGTGCTTGCCATTTCACTGGCAGAGCTTGTTTTCGAGAGGAGGGGTGTGGGTTGTGTTTGTGAACTCATTTTAGCTCACAAGCTTGTAGCACAGCTAATACTAGACAGAAAAACACAGCAAAGCTCAATGTGGAAGAGGAATACATTTCAAGCACTACACTCCATGAACTGCTCAATCAACAAAAACAGTTCTATAAAGATCTAATAGATCTGCAGGAAAATAACTWAGTCCTTCCTGCAACTCTTTATGGATTCTACCAACAAAAGAGTTGATGATCTGTTTAAGGATGTAATGGAATTTAAGCACAGTTTGGAATTTACGCAGTCAGAGGAGGAGGAGCTAAAGGGCGCGAATGTCACCAGGCAAACCGCATTCAAGACCATGTCTGAGGATTTGGCGCTCTTTCAAAGGAGACTACCTCAAAACCAATCAAGGCGCAATAACATTSTAATCGATGGAATTGAGGACGTAAAGGATGTGAAACTTGGCATGACACAGAAGTCAAGGCCAATAAACTCCTGGCAGATCAACTCAAACTGGACCCTAAACTCATCGAAAGGAGGAGTGCATAGGAATGGTACWTTCTTCCCCGATGGATGGCCCAGATCTATAGTGGTGAAACTGCTCAGGTTCAAAGACAAGGGGGAGATTCTCAGGAGAGCCAAGTGCCTGAAGGGAACCAAAATCGTCATCAATGAAGACTTCCCATGAAAAGGTACAKCTCAGAAGAAAYGAACTGCTGCCACGACTAATTGAAGAATGAAAGAAAGGCAACATCGCATACCTGAAGTGTGATCATCTGGTCGTTCACCCCTCTCTCGTAGGCCTATGGCAAGTGACTCCGCTATAGTCAACTGAGTTGACCCACACTGTCACGCCCTGATCGGTTTCACCTGTCTTTGTGCTTGTCTCCACCCCCCTCCAGGTGTCGCCCATCTTCCCCATTATCCCCTGTGTATTTATACCTGTGTTCTGTTTGTCTGTTACCAGTTCGTTTTGTTTGTAGAACCTTTTGTTTCCCTGTTCCTTGCGCCTATTTTCAAGTTTCCCGGTTCTGACCGTTTCTGCTTGCCCTGAGCCTGCCTGTCGTCRTGTACTTTTGCCCAACTACTCTGGATTACCGACCTCTGCCTGACCTGACCCTGCGCCCGCCTGCTGTCCTGTACCTTACACCCTCTCTGGATTATTGACCCCTGCCTGCCTAGACCTGTCATTTGCCTGCCCCTGTTTAAGGAATAAACTTTTGTTTCTTCAACAATGTCTGCACCTGGATCATACCTTAAAATGTGATACAAACACAAATGTATTCTACTTTGTTCATGTGTTTCACCTAACCTCATGACCAAAAACACACATTGCTCTAAATGTCATAACCTTCTGAAGTCTTCAGTGTTATGTGGACTGTGTCAATGTGCATTCTATSGGAAGTGTACCCCATTGATAAAACTAAAACAAATGTATGGTTGTATTGGACATGTGAGGCAACACTTGTTTCCGTTCTACAATCTGGATGAATGAGACTGTGTATCTACCTTAGTATGGCAGCATATCAATCCTGATAACATGGTATTTAACCCATAAGATATTAATGAAGCAAACAATAAATATAAGGATTGTGTTGATCCAGATTCAAATTTCCTGAAATTTACCAGAGATGAGTCAATCACTTGTGATTATTATAATTCCAAGACAAGCTTATTTTCTACCTTTCATTTGAACATTCGCAGTCTTCCTAAAAACCACCTTGTTCATTATCTGTCTTCTCTCAATCATTCATTTTTCCATTGCTGCCCTTACAGAAACATGGTTAACTGAAGAGACTACCATGCTTTATGACATGTCTCCTTATAATGCTATTCACCACTGTAGAACATCAAGAGTGGGAGGAGGAATGTCCATTTATGTTGAAAATCATTTCATAGAAATTCCCTCCTGCGGAGTACGCCCTGACCTTCCGGACAGTAGCAGCACCCAGCGGATGGAATGCGCCGGCGCTCCGCACCCTATTCAGAAGAGGACGAAGAGGTCTAGACGGAGTTGGCATGCAGAGACGACACCCTCTCCTTGGACGCACTCATCGCGATGGCCATCCGTCTGGAAAACCTTCTTGGGGAGCGTTGGCACCCCCATCGCCTCTCACCCTTCTTCGTTAACCGTTCTGAGTCAGAGCCTGAACTCATGGAGGTAAGGGCCGCACGCCTCCCCGCGGTTGAGCGACGCCGTCGGAGACAGCTGGGGCTCTGTCCCTATTGCGGTCAGGAGGMGCACCAGCTTCAACGGTGTCTGGTACGCTCCAACCCGGGGTCCACGAGAGCAGAGGGACGGCCCTGTGATCATCCATCTCCTGGGTTAGGTGTGAGTATTCCATCATCATAATTTTCCCCCAAACCCTTTTTAGTATCGAMTTAACTAGCTGGCTGTCCCTTATGTTTTGTTTCTACAGCTCTAGTGGACTCCGGTGATGCTGGAAATTTTATTGACCAGGTCATTGCCTCCTCCCTCATACCCACGCTCCTCTTCGTTTCCGAATCGACCAATGGGATCCGGGACTATCACACACATCACAGCACCACTCACCCTCACCGTGGAGTCCAACCATCAAGAAAGCCTTCCTTTCCTCATCATCAGTGCACCCATACACAAGATCATCCTCGGCCTCCCATGGCTCCAACGCCATAACCCCACCATCTCATGGTCGAGGATGACAATCACGGACTAGGCACCCGAATGCCGGAGGACCTGCTTTCCCTTCCGTTGTGGTTCCATGTTGTTTGAGAGTCCTGTGGTTGCCCTTCAGCCCAACATCCCAGAGGTATACCAAGACCTGCGGGAGGTTATCACCTGTCTCCATCCTCATCACCGCTGGAACTGTGACAGTTGGCACTATTCATTGGGGCAGGTAGCGTTCTCCTGGCATCTGCCAAATCCAGAGGCAGTTTGGTAATCGGTASTGAGTGTTGCAACCGAGGATAAACAATTTTTACGCGCTTCAGCACTKGGCAGTCCCGTTCTGTGAGCTTCTGTGGCCTACCACTTCGCAGCTGAGCCATTGTTGCTCCTAGACGTTTCCACTTRACAATAACAGCACTTACAGTTGACCGGGGCAGCTCTAGKRGAGCAGAAATTTGATGGRTCCACATTAAAAGTCACTGAGCTCTTCAGTAAGGCCATTCCACTGCCAATGCTTGTCTATGGAGATTGCATGGCTGTGTGCTCAATTTTATACATCTGTCAGCAACGGGTGTGGCTGAAATAGCAGAATCCACTAATTTGAAGGGGTGTCCGGATACTTTTGTGTGTGTGTGTGTGTGTGTGTGTGTGTGTGTGTGTGTGTGTGTGTGTGTGTGTGTGTGTGTGTGTGTGTATATATATATACAGTACCAGTCAAAAATCTGGATACCCCTACTCATTCAAAGCTTTATTTGTACTATTTTCTACATTGTAGAGTAATAGTGAAGACATCAACACTATGAAATATCACATATGGAACCATGTAGAAACCAAAAAAGTCTTAAACAAATCATATATTTTAGATTCTTCAAAGTAGCCACCCTTCGCCTTGATGACATTTTTGCACACTCTTGGCATTCTCTCAACCATCTTCACCTGGAATGCTTTTCCAACAGTGTTGAAGGAGTTCCCACATATGCTTGAATTCTAAATAAATGATTGACAGTGTTGCCAGCAAAGCACCCCCACACCATCACACCTCCTCCTCCATGCTTCACGGTGGGAACCACATATGCAGAGATCATCCGTTCACCTACTCTGCGTCTCACAAAGACATAGCGGTTGGAACCATAAATCGCAAATTTGAACATCAGACCAAGACAGATTTCCACCGGTCTAATGTCCATTGCTCGTGTTTCTTGGCCCAAGCAAGTCTCTTATTCTTGTTGGTGTCCTTTAGTAGTGGTTACTTTACACCACTTRGACCATGAAGGCCTGATTCACGCAGTCTCTTCTGAAAAGTTGACGTTGAGATGCGTCTGTTACTTGAACTCTGTGAAGCATTTATTAGGGATGCAATTTCTGAGGCTGGTATCTCTAATGACCTTATCCTCTGCAGCAGAGGTAACTCTGAGTCTTCCTTTCCTGTGGCGGTCCTCATGAGAACCAGTTTCATCATAGCYTTTGATGATTTTTACGACTGCAATTAAAGAAACTTTCAAAGTTCTTGACATTTTTCAGATTTACTGACCTTCGTGTCTTAAAGTAATGATGGACTGTCATTTCTCTTTACTTATTTGAGCTGTTCTTGCCYTAATATGGACTTGTTCTTTCACCAAATAGGGCTTTCTTCTGTATACCARRRCTACCTTGTCACAACACAACTGWTTGGCTCAAACGCATTATGAAWGAAATTCCACAAATTCACTTTTAACAAGGCACACCTGTTAATTGAAATGCATTCCAGGTGATTACTTCATGAAGCTGGTTGAGAGAATGCCAAGAGTGTGCAAAGCTGTCATCAAGGCAAAGGGTGGCTACGTCYAAGAATCTCAAATATAAACTTAAATGGGGCAACCCATTTATGTTGATTATGTTGCGCAATGGAAGCTGTTTTCTGTTGGTGGTGAGCAAACCTGTCCAACAAAAAWATAAGATATATTTGCTGTCTTAAGGGGGAAGGTGTTTCATGTTTTCGTTTTTCRATTTATGTTTTGAGTTTGGACATATAGCATGTAGGCTGCACCGATTGGTGTCACCTCATTAGTCACTATGTGTTACAACTGTGATGGTTGCCATCGCGTTAGTGGCAAGGTGTTTCACCTGTGCTCCAGTTGTATTGAGAGACGGAGGGTTACCCCCTTTAGTTGGCGCTCTCTATTTGATTTGTAGGCAACCAGTCCTTTATCTAGACTTCCCTGAATACATTTTTTTCCACCTTTTTGGTTTGCTTCCAGTCTTTGTTTTGTGTGTGTTTATCTTTTATTTGCCTCTTCTTGGGCAAATGTTGTGTGCGCTCATGGTGYGTGTCTTTAAGGTTCCAGTTGTTGTTGCTAGTCAACTTTCAGTGGACACCCCCATGAGTGTCTTTCAGAACCCCTCCTCTTTCGTTTTGGTTGTTGTCAATGACTCTGTTAGTTCCGCCTTCTGTTCGAGCAACATTATCTGGTTTCTTCCTGGGGTACGTAACAATGGGAGTACTGTTGCTTCACACATTGAATGCGTGTGCTTACTGTGACCGTCATCCTGATACTAGGTAGCTACTTCCCACGCTGTTGCTGGACAGTAGTGCTTGTCAAGTGGGAGCAAAGGGCACTGTGTCCCAGTGTTGTTGCTGTTCATGCCATCCCCATTGAGTAGACTGTATGTATGCATCAAGGTGACATCTAGATGGTATATCAATGTTAGTTATTTCTTGTGTAGGCTGCTATCCTACTTGAAATAAAATCATGGGAGGGGAAAAAATTGCCACGTTAGCTATCGCCAGCGACACGACTATGATACCCTGTAGGTCTCAGGTCAGCATGCATGTTCATACAAMACCAGTGCACTAGCCGCCGGCTTATCGGCTCGTTGTGCAGCCCAATCAGCCATGCAAAACAGTCTTAAATTGCAATACATCTGTCCAATTAGCTGATTCGCTTTCTATACACCCCCTCCTTTCGACACACCCACTTGCCGATACCGCGGTTGCAGCTACCCATAGTTGAAACAATAACCCTCAGCCATACTCCAACCATTCTCTARATTACTCAAAAGGTCAAGCTGTTCATTTTGGGGGGCATACAAAATTCTGAAACAAAACAGGCAAAGATCTGAGTCTTATTGTTGGTTTTCTAACACAAAATGTTTCTGAATAATTAGCCCACAGACTTCCAAAAGGTCAAAGATTCTTTCATCTACCCTACCTGTGTTATGACATAACTTTAGTTGACTGAGGGATATCTTTGAAAACATGACAACATTAATGATTGATGAAAGGAGACAAGTAAACAAAAACAAAAAATATGTATTCATAATAATTGGTAACTGGTGCTGTGAACTCAAACACTTCCATGTGGATATACAGTATCCCTGCAAATGCATCTTGACGTCAAATACAAAGTGATCAAAGCATCAAAGATACAATGTGAAATCTAATCCATATACTCTGAATGTTAATTTTCAAGGGCTTGTAATTTGCTTTGTTGTTATTGGACCTCCTGCTCTGCTTAGTGGGATGAAATGAAAGACCRCTGTGCCATGTTATTTATTGCTATCTAATTGCCTATTTACCACTGACTTTCATATCGACTACTCCCATTATCCAGAGACAGTTAAAACATGTTGTGGATAATGAGTTCTGGGACATCAGGTGAGCCACACCGAGGAAGATACATACTGTATGTTCTATCTAATTCTGTAGCGCCATATTTAAGCTCCAGTTAACTATGCTACAGTAGCTTCCAACAGGATCCCATGTCACCCCGATACCATCTAAAATGCTTGAAAGCCATGTCATGTCAAACACAGAAGAGGGACCTCCGCCAAAGCTGCCTGGCTGTCACACCCTCGGCTGTCGGCTTCATTTGAAGCCACAAACCTGCAAGTGACAGAGTATCACCTTCTGTGCTGTGTCTCACCCTAGTGGCCCCACACTACAGGGTTGATGAGAACTTGAGCCTCCAGCACGCATGATAAGAGTCAGGAAACTGATTGAAACAGCAGTGAACCAACCACCATTTGGTGCTGCACATTTCAGTGAACACTCATATGGAACAGAACATTACTTACAATAAATAAAACTGGGTACTTGAAACATGTTTTTTTTTTTTTTTTTTTTTAACCAATAATGTTGTAACAAGGTTGTGCTGTAGGTAGGATTTGTGAGTCCTTCTCTGCCATCAATAAAGGACCAACATAACATAATAGGGCCCATTGCTACTGCAAGGACACTGGTGGTTTGAGGCACTACAGTGGATAGTATAACAAAAACATAACATTGAACATAATCATGTAGAATAACCTCTAACCCCACTTGGACTAGTTTGATATGTCTTAATATTCACCCAGCCCTTGGGCATATGCAAAACCCACACAGGCACCTGGCCTTGGCTTGATAGAACTCCACAATTGATTTAATTTTAGATGACTCAAGCTGTTCAGCAGCACTGTAGTTGTCCTGGAGGGGTACAACTGATCTGTAGGAGTACTTCATGGACATCTGAGAGCTCTTGGCATAGTGAGTGAGCAAGAGAGACATAGATAACCTAGGTTTTATTGAGTCCTCCAGGGTGAGGCATCAGGGCCAGGGGAGTCTACTGGACTTATCTCTCATATCCTCTGGCTGTGGAAGAGTGTGAAGTAACACCAGGTGGAGGAGTGGGAGTARTAGCAGACGGGAGAAGAAGAAGGGCAGCTTTGGCTTGAACAGAGCCAAGAAGCAATCACATCAAGAGTCATCCCAATTAAATMGAGATGTCAAAGGGGAGATGGAGAGGTCTGGAGAAGTGCACTCACCTCGTATCATCAACATGTCTGTTTAGACTGACAAAATAATGTTTTTCACATTCAGGCAACAGATTGTGTTTACCCTGTCTCGTTACCGAAAAACTCTYCCCCCACTGCTGCTCTGTTTATGTGACTGCGAATAAAACATWTWTTTTTTTTTWATGTCTACAGTATCATTGACCATTTAATCTTATTGCTGCTTTCAAAATTATGTTGTTTCACAACACTCAAATGAATATGTCACTTAGCGTAGCGGTAGGGAGAGCGTGGGCTGTGTTAGTGGAACAATTTAACTACTGAGTATCGACCCCAAGGTTGTGTTCATGTCCTGTTGCTGTATGAGTGTGCATACGATTAAGTGTTTTAGTGATTTGCGACAGCAGGTCCATGTTGTGCTTATCTGTGAATGAATGGTGGCTGGCTCTGCTATGATGAGCTCATTTGAGTGTGCCTAGCAGTGTTACATAATTACGGAGACATGTGCCGATGGCTAATCAGTCAATCATTCACCTGGAATCGTCACTGTCTGGTCGCGTACAAAGTGCCTTTTTGGCCCAGACACTACATGAAAGACGCCCATAGAATCACTAACCTGGCAAAGTTTCAATGTTTCTCATGCAGTTTGGATGGAAGTGGATCCAAAGTCTGGTGTTTTCTATCAAAGCAAGCTGTGATAATGGTGTTAGGAATATAGTCATCTCCACTTAGAGGCATGGCATTGTGGAGCACAGGTGATGCAGAAAGGCAGACGGGACTTTACAGAGAGCACTACTGTGTTTTCCCAAATCATAAGGTACTGACAGGTTGTCMGGAGAAGAGAAAACAATGCATCACTAAATGTCTCATCACCAAACCACCATTTCTATTCACATATCAATCTGACCTGTCCTCCATATTAACATTACCCCAAGCAAAAAAAAACATATTTCTGATTCTTTCTGCATGAACTTGATCATTAGACCCTTGCCTTATCCCTCATTCAATCAGCACCACATGTCATCCTGATTACCCTGCTTCCTTGGACATTTACTATACATATATCAATATTCTTGATTTTAGCTACAGTATCATGGATGTCTGATTGGTTTCATCACACACCTCTCGGTTACACAGCTCTTAAGATACATTTCCCCATGATTATAAATAGCTTCTAATTAGCTCCAGCCATGGGCAACAGAGTTGTTCATCAAACAGGGACCATGGTGCTCTGAAGCCCTTTTTACACTGCAGATTTATGGAGAAGTCAGGAGGACTCAATTTAAAAATTGCTTTCTTTTTTAAACGAGGGAATTAATTTTCCCATTTTTTATCAGTTCTGAAATAATTCTGCTATGGTGGAATCAATTTCCTTTGTGGATTCTGTGAACTATAAAAAGAATAACTTCAGTATTTATCCTCACCTCACTTTTCAAGTTCCGTTACATAACTGTGGTAACAGTTGGTAAATAAAATCTATGAACAACAGCTACTTTCGGTACATTTCCAACTCGGTGTAACCATTTCTAAATGGACGTAACACGTTTGAAWAGTAAAGCTATAAAATGTATAACCTTCCTCTGGTTGGCTGAATCAGATCCCTCAATCTACACTCATTATCTGTACATGGGCCAGATTGATTGGTTCCTCCATTTTACACAACACCTATTGGTCAGTAACATAAAAGAGAACTACTACCTAATTACATGGTCTATCAATAGCTTAATGAAGCGCTTTCATATCTGTCCACCATGCATGAGCACGTCTCATGTCTGATTTCCCTGTGACCTACAAAAAGCCACGCGGTTGGTAATGTRTTCCTTCTCCCAGAGGAAGACTTGTCTCCAAGCATTTCTTCGGGTAAATGCTCATTCAATTTCACATTCGAGAAAGAATGAGGTGAAAGGGGGAGGGAGACACAGATAGACAGGCAGACAGAGAGATAGAGAGAGAGACTCATTCTAGATCATTGTGATGCTTAAATGCCAACGAGAGACTGTATAGTAAGTACAGGTGRATATACTGTAGGTTGGCATTGGTGTATTTTATGGCAAGCCAGGTCAATCTGTTCTCACACATCTGACAGGATATAATAGAGCCCAAGGGCTCCAACAACAGAACTAATAATACATAGCCTCTTAATTACAAAACAATCCTATCATTTGAGGGAGGTAAATAATGTTTTGTCAGTATTTASATGGTTTTGTATACCACACTGGCTTTACTATTGCAACATTTATTTGTAAACATATTTGCTTGCTCAACATCCCATTGATTTACAGTTGAAGCAACAGAGGATTCTTAACAGGGACAAACAGTTTATACTTCACTCACATCAAAAACATGAACAAACACCCTCATACACTCCTCAAAGACATGTTGCATCTATCATTTTCTAATGATAAAAACGCCTACACTGCCAGGGAGAGCTCTCAATCAACAGCTTGAAAGAGTTTTTAAAGATATTTACTTTTCAAAATGGAATTATCGCAATGAGTGGTGAGMGCCTGCATGATACAGGCCAAGTCAAAACCTTGTTCTTAAATTAATGCATTTGGAATATACAGGTAACTGCCAAAATAAAGAAAATACTTGAGAGTAAATGAGGGATACCAAGTATATTGAATGCAGGTGTCARGACTCCGACCGAGGCAGGCTCTCCTTCCCGTTCGGGTGGCGCTCAGCGGTCGTCGTCACTGGCCTATTAGCTGCCACTGATCCTTTTCTCCCCCTCCTCATGTGTTTATTGGTTACACCTGTTTTGTWTTTGTTTGTAATTAGTTGGGCTTATCAGTCAGCCGGCCCGCCCGTTTCTTTGTGCGGGATTGTTAGTTGGTAAACGTGGTGTTTGTGTCAAACTACGTGTGTACGTTGGTACTGGACTGTTTTCGTTCCCCCCGTGTCTGGMGTAGTTTTATGAGAGCACCCAGTGTTTAGAAGGGTGGCCTAAGTTTTCACAGTGTTCATTAAAAGAACATTTGTTAMTGCACCCTCTGTTTCCTGCGCTTGACTTCGCACTCCGACACKCAGTCCTTACAGCAGGTGTTTCCATACAGGGGTGGTTCCTGAGTTAATTAAGCAATTAACATCCCATCATGCTTAGGGTCATGTATAAAAATGCTCAGTTGCCCATTATTTTGGCTACCATGGCTAGAAGAAGAGATCTGTGACTTTGAAAGAGGGGTCTCAAAGGGTGTGTGTGTGTGTGTGTGTGTGTGTGTGTGTGTGTGTGTGTGTGTGTGTGTGTGTGTGTGTGTGTGTGTGTGTGTGTGTGTGTGTGTGTGTGTGTGTGTCAATCACCAGATCTAAACCCAATTGAACACTTATGGGAAATTGTGGAGCGGCGCCTGAGACAACGTTTTCCACCACCATCAACAAAACACCAAATGATGGAAGTTCTCATGAAAGAATGGTGATGCATTCCTTCAATAGAGTTCCAGACACTTGTAGAATCTATGCCAAGGCACATTGGCTCGGTGGCCACCAGAACAACACTTTATGTTGGGGTTTCCTTTATTTTGGCAAGTAACTGTATATGTTTTAGATTCTGCATCTGGATTCCCAACATATGAACACATCTTCCTCTTTCAGTCTGTTCACCCCCACCATAGGCTCTGGCCAATTCCATGGTAACAGAATCATACTGAGATTCAGATTTTTCACTTTATAATGTATGCCAAAAAAAAAACATTCATTTCAAAGCTTAACAAACCATACAACTCTATGCATGATGACTACTTTGTTTACCTGGCAAGACAGTAGCTCCAGTAGTAATTGGGCGCGATCCGCTGCCCAGGCGTTGCTGACGCATGCCAGATCTTACAACTCCTGGATAGGTATTTTAAGTAACAGCTAACCACATCATATGTTATAGCAATCTYTCAGTCGATGACAGTTGATGACGTGGCATGCAACCATTGGTTGATGCATTCAACGTCTGAGCAGGGCAACGCGACCATTACCTCATCAAAAACTAAATGTCTCTCTTTCTCATTGGTGTTCTGCCACAATATATATGGAGTTATGCCACAATATACATGGATTTCAATACCTTAACCATAAAACATTTTATGAAAAAGGCTTGATTGATTAGGAACCCATTTATTGACAAATTAACCAATAACAATCAATTCATAAATCAATCAACACACACCTTCTGTAGTAAGAAATATTTACCTTATTCCTACATATGCCTACTGTACATGATGTTGAATTGTTTCTATTTCTCCTCCTCCCTCCTATGGTGATGATATGGCTTCACAATGCCTCGCCAGTAGTTGTATTTCCTGTCCTGCAAATAAGTCACGTCAACAGAAAGGCACTAAACTCAATGGGACACCAAACAATTGGACAGATTGCCTGCCTGTCAGTGTTTGCCAGAGCGGTCAAGTCTGCTCAATAGATGGATTTCAAATCCCTTTTGTGTGTCTGTCCTTTCTGAGGTTTTTAATGCCTTTGAAAAGTATAGCCCTCAGATTTCATCATAACAAGGTATTGATTCCCAACACCTCGCAGGACCATCACCACCACTCCCTCCTGGCCCTCTCTGGGCTGCCTTGCTAATCACTGCATGACTAAAGCTGAAGCAGAAACAGATAAGAAGTCATGAGGGATATTCAGCACTGTGATATGGAAAGAGAGACGCAGGGAAGATTATTTTGGAGCTATTAACAGACTGTGAACAGTGAATAAACATCCTGCTCTTGCTATTGCCACAGGGTGAGCAGTGAGCATCATTCCCAGGAGCTGTCACATATACTTACACTGAATAAACAATCATATACTACTAAGTATCTGTTTTCTATGGAGTGGCACACAATGTTTGTACATCCCAATGGCGTTTAAAGCAGTGAAGTGCAGGAAACTTGTATTTTTTAATTTATTTCACCTTTATTTAACCAGGTAAGCTAGTTGAGAACAAGTTCTCATTTACAACTGCGACCTGACAAAGATAAAGCAAAGCAGTGCGACACAAACAACAACACAGAGTTACACATGGAATAAACAAGCGTACAGTCAATAACACAATAGAAAAAAAGAGTCTGTATACAGTGTCTGCAAATGCCGTGAGGAGGTAAGGCAATAAATAGGCCATAGTAGCGAGGTAATTACAATTTAGCAGATTAACACTGGATTTATAGATGAGCAGATGATGATGAGCAGATGGTGATGTGCAAGTAGAAATACTGGTGGGCAAAAGAGCAGAAAAGTAAATAAAAACAATATGGGGATGAGTTAGGTAGATTGGGTGGGCTATTTACAGATGGGCTATGTACAGCTGCAGCGATCAGTTAGCTGCTCAGATAGCTGATGTTTAAAGTTAGTGAGGGAAATATAAGTCTCCAGCTTCAGCGATTTCTGCAATTTGTTCCAGTCATTGGCAGCAGAGAACTGGAAGGAAAGGCGGCCAAAGGAGGTGTTGGCTTTGGGGATGACCAGTGAGATATACCTGCTGGAGCGCGTGCTACGGGTGGGTGTTGTTATCGTGACCAGTGAGCTGAGATAAGGCAGAATATTGAACATTCCCATAGGAAGACTGATTTTGAACATGTTTGTGTCAGTGTTTAGTGATTCCTMGCATTAACTGATCCTTTACACTGGCCCTTTGCTGCCAAATTAACACGGAAGTGGGCTGAGTGTCCTCTCTTGTGCAAAAGGACAAGTAATCCTGTTAAAGTGATTAACCTTTAAATAGTATTGTCAGCTTTGTGAAATTAGATAGTTACACTGGACATTAAGTTTACACTGAAAAACAGCCAGAGCTTTATGGCATCAGTAACCTGAAATGCCTCCTGTTGTTGGACGATAATCCTACAGGACATGCTGCATCAGGTGATAATGCTGTGATGGTTTTGACAATAGACAGGACCTTGTGTGTATACAGTAACAGGGGGACATGGTTCTGAACCACAAAACCAGTGACCTGGTCTCCCTACAGAGAGGGATAAAGTCCACTATCAATGGTTTTACCCTGCATGGTCTTCAGACTGATAGAAATAATCAGGGATGGAGCTCACTCAATTTTGTACATGGTGTCATACTGCCCCCTACCTCAAACAGAGGTCATACACGCAGGAAAAAATGTGTATGTACAGAAGAGAATAACATAGGGGGCACAGTACTGATATATCACTGATCTGAACTGTCCYTTCTGTTCAAATGAGTATTATTACAATGTCATTATCTACCATACACCTCTAAGGTGTTGCAAAATCAGACACAGCCGTCATCTGTTTTAAAGATATGATCTCTGTTTTGTGCAATCTACTGCACACAAAAATAAAATACAACATCTAAGACAGCAGTTGTTCATGACTGCAGACCTCTTGTCAAACTGATACATCCTGATAGCTAGTTATATTTATGAATCATAGAAGTTTTAGATGTAACCTTTCTGTATATACTCTATAGCAGTGGTTCCCAAACAGGGTAAGGACCCCTGGGGGTACTTGGTTTATTCATAGGGGGTACTTGAGAAGACTCATGAGACCATAGGCCTACTAYTAAAATGTGGCYGTACTTCTTGGGATCTCCAGGCAGAGCAAAATTTAGTTGGTGGTACAGTAACCYAAAAAGGTTGGGAAACACCACTGCTCTATAGGACTGAGACTAACAGAGTAGGCTACACTTGTACAACCACATGGTGGCAATATGGATCAATTTATCAAGCCCTGTTCTGTATAGCCGTTATGTTTCAACCTGAGGTTCAGCAGTAAATACATCTGAATCCCTTCAGGTCGAAGCGCTTCTCACCCGTAATGTTTGCACCGCGGTGACGAACACGGGATATTCTTCTTCGTCTTCTGTGGATTTTATATGGTGGTTGGCAACCAACTTTAAGGTGTATTACCACCACCGACTGGCCTGGATTGTGGACCAGAGACAGGGAAGGTCTAAATCCTACCCAATATTCTCATCTCCCTAAGGAAACAAAATACATAATTAAATACTAAATCCCCTGTTTTTATCAACCCCWTGGCTGCTGATTACCGATTGACAATTCCATTTCAACATTAGGATGTTTAAGATTCTGCTTGGTGATAACATCCACCTCCTCATTCCCCTCTACTCCCACATCACAAATATGCCTATCTGTCTCACCCTATACAAGCACTGCAAAACCTCATACAATACATCCTGTCTGCTCAGAGACACAAAATAATTTAAGCTCCTCAGTGCTGCACAGGAGTCAGAGCAGATGACTACCCTGCCAGGCCTCACCTCCTCCACCCACTCTAGGGCCAAGAGTATGGCCAGCAACTTCATTGTTTAAACAGATAAATTATCCATTGCTCTTTTTGTCACTGCCACCTTCAACTCAGGAACATTAAAAGCTGCACCTCTCCTCCCTGGTCCTTAGATCCATCTGTGAATATATTCAAGAAAGCATGGTTAGCTATTGTGTTCTTAAATCTTCACTTATAACTGAATCTACTCCTTCCTCAACAGCTCTTACCCTCTCAAGCAACATAGATCTATCACTGGCAGAGGGAGCAACCAAGGTGGTATAGCAGGAAGAACCACAGAGGGGCTAAACTCTCTCCCAAAGAACCCCATCTCTCTCGCCCTGCCATTGCCTATCCACCCAAAACTATATTCAGATTTTGCACTCAGGTGGAGTACCTTTTTTGTAGGATTTGTAACCTTACYTCCTTGTAGATTTACCCAATATGACATGGCTAGCTGTTGTCTACTTAACTTTAACGGCATCTCTCCCAACTCTACCTGCATCGCTGCCACCGGGGAGGTCCTGAGTGCTCCACAACATATTCTTAGGGCTTGGGCCTGGATTACATCTAGCTTTRTCAAAGATGTCTGAGCTGCTGATCCATGTGATACACTTCCATAATCAGTGATGACCTTGACGGCGCTATATATAGCATTTTCAACGCCATTCTATCTGCCCCCCCACTCCATTCCTGACAGGCAGCGCATCACATTCAATATTTTATTTCCTTTGACAAATACTGTTAATATGCTCCGCCAATGTTATTCGAGTGTCAAACCAGACCCCCAGGAACTTAAACACTCCCACCCTCCCCAGATTCCTTCCATACAACTTCAAGTATATTTCTTCCCCAATCTTCCTTCTAGAAAAAAACACAGTCTGTGTTTTCTCAACTGAAAACTTGAAGCCCACCTGAGGGACCACTGCTCAACTTCACTGATCACTTCTTGAACTCTCCTGGCAATATGGGCAGTTGCGTTGTATTCATGGACGCCAAGGGAAGCCTCCCCCAAAAAATGACCAAGATTTTTTTAAATTATAAAATCTTTTGTCTCTGTTTGTCAATGTTCCTTCATTTCGCAAGAGGCTGAATGTATCTCACAGGAGAAAGCATCCGAGCGAGCAAAACAGTATCCCTCTGTCTCTACCAGTGGTGTAAAGTACTTAAGTAAAAATACTTTAAAGTACTGRTTAAGTAGTTTTTGGAGGTATCTGTACTTTACTTTACTATTTATATTTGACAACTTTTACTTTACTACATTCCTAAAGAAAATMATGTACTTTTTACTCCATACATTTTCCCTGACACCCAAAAGTACTCGTTACATTTTGAATGCTTAGCAGGACAGAAAAATTGTAAAATCCACGCACTTATCAAGAGAACATCCCTGGTCAGCCCAACTGCCTCTGATCTGGCAGACTCTCTAAACAAACATGCTTTGTTTGTAAATTATGTATGAGTGTTGGAGTGTGCCCCTGGCTATCTGTAAATAAATAAATAATATAAGGATTCTGAAATGATTTATACTTTTACTTTCGATACTMAAGTATACATAAAACCAAATATCTTTAGACTTTTACTCAAGTAGTATTTTACTGGGTGACTTACACTTTTACTTTAATAATTTTCTATTAAGGTATCTTTACTTTTACTTAAGTATAACAATTGTAACGGAAATGCTGAGAGTCGAGAAACAGGTGCAGGTGAAATGTTTAATATAGCAACAAACATGGAACCATGATGTCACAGATGATGTCATCCGCAAACAATTACCTCCCACCCGGGAGAATACATCTTCAATCATAATGGAGAACAACAAAGGACTAATGACACTTCCCRGGGGAGTACCATTATCTAGCTCATAGCTTTCTGACAGAGCTCCCCACCCTCACTTCTATTGATCACCCAAAAATAAAATATTTTATCCAATTAATAACACTTCCTTCAACCCCCATGATATCCAGCTTGATAAACAGGCCTTCCTTCCACATCATATCATAGGCATTCTCTACATCGAAGAAAACAGCTACCACCACCTACTTATTTGCCTATGCCTTCRGTATGACTGACTCAAGGCACAGTACAGGATTCATCATTGCCCTGCCTTTCCTGAATCCACTTTGATCTGGTGACATTAGTCCTATATTCTCCAGAAAGTAAGTCAGCCTTTCCGTTATCATCCTTTCCATAAGTTTACATACATGAGATGTCAACTAGTAGGGTCTTTCCTTGGTTTCCGTATCAGCACCACTACAGCCTGCTTCCAACTTTCAGGCATTTTCCCTTCCRGCCACACTTTATTGTAAAGGCCCAATACTTTCCCATTGCAGTGTCACTGAGATGAGCCATCATGATATAACACATATCATCCTTCCCAGGAGATGTTACCCCAGCTTTAGCTAAAGCTCTCTTCATCTCAGCCAACATAAAAGTGGCATTCAATGCATCCTCCACCCTCTCTCTCTGATCCAGGACCCCTGGATGTTCTCCTCTGACCCTCTCTCTCCCACGCTGCCCCTCTTCTGTCAGATTATTTGAGCTGTGCAACTTCACAAATGCATGGGCTAACATCTCTGCCTTCTCCATATCTCTCACTGCAACAATCTCCCCACTTTTCAGCATAGGGAGATCCTAATCTTGTCTGACCCTACTCATCCTCTTAATCATCCCCCATACCTCTCCCACAGAACCGGCGCCAACACTCCCTCTTAGCTGTCCTAACAATCCTCCTTACTATGCCTTGTGCTTGTTTACTGAATCYGGTGCTGGTAATTATGGAACCTTTTCAACATTCTGGAGGCCCTGTTGCTACTCTTCACAGCTTCTCTACACTCTTCAGTCCACCAGGGAACTGTGTTACTCTTTCCCCCCCCTGTACCCATAGGAATCTCCTGCCTTGCAGCCCCTTCTATTGCTCTTCTTACTCCATTATTCACTGTTTCTATATCTGAATTGAGATCAACCTAAGACAGCTCCTGTTCACTCAACTCCTGAAACTGACCCCTCTCCACAAATATCCATCTCCTCAATCCATTTCCTACTGAATCTTCCACCCTCGTTCCTACAGTATACATGATAGGATAGTGACTATCCTCTGTAGATTCCTCCAAAACCTCCCAACTGCATCTGCCTGCCATTGAACTTGAGATCAGAGTAAGCTCCAGAGCAGATTAATTTCCAGTTACTGGGTCAAATCCTGGTTCCCCGGCCGTTATTAAGACTCACAAGCCATTTCTCATGAAGTACTTCCTCCAACACTTGTCCATTTTCATCAGTCTAAAACCCTACCCAGAGCGTACTATGAGCAGTAAAATCCCCACACCACATTATCTGTCTCCTATCTTGACCTTCTACATTCCCAAGGGCCAGCAACTCTAGTCTCTTACACYGGTTGTAAAAGATCACTAATACCATATTCCCCCTCCCAACAACACCTCTACCACTACATTCTCCTGTTCAACTCCCTCTCCCACCCACCTGTATGGGATCCCCCGCTTTATAAAACTAGCACACCATCCTRCTCCCCTGCCACCCAATCTCTACGGACTGCAACATAACCTTGTAGTACAAAATCTAGAGTAGGTTTACGCCATGTCTCCTGGAGARGTATCACATCAGGTTTGGCTGGTAATTCCTCAATAAACTGTTTGAACTTTTCCCCATTAGCCATCAAACTTCTGGCATTGAAGGATTAACAGCATTATCAAAATGAAKCAATACATGATTCCTGGCTTAACTGATTCTCAATCTTATCAAATCAAATTGTATTGGTCACATACACATATTTAGCAGATGTTATTGTGGGTGTAGTGAAATGCTTGTGTTCCTATKTCCAACAGTGCAGTAGTATCTAACAATTCACAACAATGCACACAAATCTAAAAGTAAGAGAATAGGATGAGCAATGTCTGAGTGGCATTGACTAAAATACAGTAGAGTACAGTATATACGTATGAAATGAGTAAAACAGTATGTAAACATTATTAAAGTGACTAGTATTCCATTTAAAGTGACCAGTGATTCCATGTCTATGTACATAGAGCAGCAGCCTCTAAGGTGCAGAGTTGAGTAACCGGGTGGTAGCCGGCTAGTGATGGCTATTTAACAGTCTGATGGCCTTGAGATAATAGCTGTTTTTCAGTCTCTCTGTCCCACGCCTTCTGGATGATAGTGGGGTGAACAGGCCGTGGCTCGGGTGGTAGATGTCCTTGATAATCTTTTTGGCCTTCCTGTGACATTCAGTGTTGTAGGTTTCCTGGAGGGCAGGCAGTGTGCCCCCGGTGATGCATTGGGCAGACGGCATCACCCTCTGCCGTCTGAGGACGCAGCTAAGGAAACCGCGGTTGCGGATGGTGCAGTTGCCGTACCAGGCAGTGATACAGCCCAACAGGATGCTCTCAACTGTACATCTGTAAAAGTTTGTGAGGGTCTTAGGAGCCACATTTCTTACGCCTCCTGAGGTTGAAGAGTCGTTTTTGCGCCTTCTTCACCACACTATCTGTGTGGGTGGACCATTTCAGATTGTCATTGAAGTGTACGCCAAGGAACTTGAAGCTTTTCACTTTCTCCACTGCGGTCCCATTGATGTGGATAGGGGAGTGCTCTCTCTGTTGTCTCCTGAAGTCCCCGATCAGCTCCTTTGTTTTGTTGACGTTGAGGGAGAGGTTATTTTCCTGGCACCACTCTGCCAGGGCCCTCACCTCCTCCCTGTAGGCTGTCTTGTCAACGTTGGTAATCAGGCCTACTACTGTTGTGTTGTCTGCAAACGTGATGATTGAGTTGGAGGTGTGCGTGCCCACGCAGTCATTGGTGAATAGGGAGCATCGGTGGGGGCTGACCACGCACCCTTGTGTTGAGGATCAGTGTAGTGGAGGTGTTGTTTCCTACCTTCACTGGCCCGTCAGGAAGTACAGGACCCAGTTGCACAGGGCGGGGTTCAGACCTTGGGCCCTGAGCTTTATGATGAGCTTGGAGGGCACTATGGTGTTGAAGGCTGAGCTATAGTCAATGAACAGCATTCTTACATAGGTATTCCTCTTGTCCAGATGGGATTGTGCATTGCAATGGCGATTGCATCATCTGTCGATCTATTGGGGAGGTATACAGATTGAAGTGGGTCAAGGGTGTCAGGTAAAGTGGAGATTATATATTCCTTAACTAGCCTCTCAAAGCACTTCATGATGACAGAAAGAAAGTGTTTAGCTTGTCTGGGAGCAAGACGTGGCTGGTATTCCCTTTGTAATCCGTGATTGTCTGTATACCCTGCCACATATGTCTCGTGTCTGAGCCGTTGAATTGCAACTCCACTTTGTCTCTGATTTTACTGACGTTTTGCATGTTTGATTGCCTTACAGAGGGAGTAATTACACTGTTTGTATTCAACCATATTCTCAGTCACCTTGCCATGGTTAAATGCGGTGGTTCGCTCTTTCAGTTTTGCACGAATGCTGCCATCTATCCACGTTTTTTGGTTTGGGTAGGTTTCAATATTCACATTGGGAACAACATCCCCTATACACTTCCTGATGAACTCAGTCACTGTGTCTGTGTATACGTCAATGTTATTCTCAGTGGCAATCCGGAACATATCCCAGTCCGCGTGATCAAAACAATCTTGAAGCATGGATTCTGATTGGTCAGACCAGCGTTGAATAAACCTTAGCACCGGTGCTTCCTGTTTGAGTTTCTGCCTATATGAAGGGATGAGCAGAATGGAGTCGTGATCCGATTTGCCGAGGGGGAGGGCAGGGGAGGGCCTTGTAGCCATCCATAAGGGAGAGTAACAATGTTCAAGAGTTTTTGTAGCGCAAGTACTACAGGCAATTGTTGATAGAACTTCGGTAGCATTTTCCTCAAATTAGCTTTGTTAAAATCCCCAGCTACAATAAATGCGGTTTCCAGTTTGTGAATCACGCTTCACCATCTATCTGGCAGTCCAACGTACGAATCTGGGTTTTGGCGGATGCCAGGAGAACGCGTTCTGCCCCAATGCATAGTGCCAACTGTAAAGGTTGGTGGAGGAGGAATCATGGTCTGGGGCTGGTGTTCATGGTTCGGGCTAGGCCCCTTCGTTCCAGTGAAGGGTATTCTTAACGCTACAGCATACAATGACATTCTAGACGATTCTGTGCTTCCAACTTTGGGGAAACAGTTTGGGGAAGGCCCTTTGCTTTTTCAGCATGACAATGCCCCCGTGCACAAAGCGAGGTCCATACAGAAATTATTTGTCGAGATCGGTGTGGAAGAACTTGACTGGCCTTCACAGAGCCCTGAACTCAACCCCAGTGAACACCTTTGGGATGAATTTGAACACCGACTGCGTGCGAGGCCTAATCGCCCAACATCAGTGCCCGACCTCACTAATGCTCTTGTGGCTGAATAGAAGTAAGTCCCCCCAGCAATGTTCCAACATCTAGTGGAAATCTTTCCCAGAAAAGCAGAGGCTGTTATAGCAGCAAAGGGGTGACCAACTCCATATTAATGCCCATGATTTTGGAATAAGATGTTAGACAAGCAGGTGTCCACATACTTTATGGTCGTAGTGCATCTCCTAATCTGACCATTAATTACTGTTCCAGCTAGCTAATAGACATAATGTTAATAGAAAACTTCACCGCTAGACATTATTTTGGGTGTTTTCCCAAGCTCCCTACATATTTCTGATTGATGCGGGGGTGTTTCACACATAATTATACACTATAGCTGTATTTTAGATTTTTCTTTAGAGCCTGAAGAGTTCAAAACATTGTCTGATCTAAATAAATTGTCTAAAAATGAGCGAGTAGATATGGTTGTAGATATGGTTGTTTTTATTCAATAGAGCCATTGGACTTGTCTCAACGATGTTCCTATCTGCCAGGACATTGTAGGATATCTAGGTTGACTCATTTTCCCTGGTTTTGTAGAGACTACAGCCTGCCTTGAGCCCTATTTCCTTGTTCCCACCACCGAAGGCAGGCTTTTCAAAACGGGGGCATTACTAGTTTACTGGTTCACGGGAGCTATGTTACCATGCACTGTCTATCCGAGATTGCGAAATAATTAGCTACAATGGCTGCTTCTGATGATTCGTCTTTCCAAGAAAAGCTGGACGACTAAACATTTGTTTAATGTTCTTGTACATAGGAACATACAGCCCTATATATTTCAGCTGGAATTCACTGAAGAGGTGTTGAGACCGCAAGAAAAAGACCAGTAATTAGCATCGGCAGCCTAGACCAGGAGGACTAGGACATAGGAGGGCAAAAGACAAACCAACACGTTTTTTTGCTGTCGGTAGCTAGCTAGCAATATAAGCTCTCTTTTTACACGAGGCAATGTTGTTCAGTAAAGTACAATTTAGTGATTGATTCGGCCTTAACGAGACTTGCTAGTACCACTGCAAGCCAAGATAGCCAAGTTTAGCTAGCGAGCTTTGTTTGCTATACCTAAAATGTTTTTCAGTCCAACGTTATAGCTAGATAGCTAACTAGCCTATCTAGCTTCAGTGCATCTCATTAGGAGCAAAACTGGATAGATTCTTTGATGATGATGACAAAGAGTAAAGGATTGACTTTGGCTTTATGACTCATTAGTCTTACAGTAACTATACCTGTGTGTTGGAGCTGTCTAGCTAATGTGTGTCTGTGAGATTTCTCATATTCTACATCATGCTGCTACAGTAGGAATAGAGACAGTACACAAATATTGCCTATTAATGTCTAATACAAAGAAGTTGATGACTCTCAAGAGGAGATGTGAAAGGTCCCATAACAACAATCTCCCCTCGTATCAAAGTGACAACGAACATCTCAATTCACCACCCAAACACACCATATGCAAGTATTCCCTTTATGGAACTGTAGTATTTATTATAGGCATGAGTAGTATATTTTTATTGTACAGTATAAATGTCATATATTGCCATAACTGCTCCTGCATACTGCTGTGCAAACTCATGTCGGTCTCCAGAGCAAAAAAACTTTGTCTTGAATACAAGCCGCATCTACACATAATACACATAATTCTCCTCCCTCGTGATGCCATCTATTTTGTGAAGTGCACCAGTCCCTCCTGCAGCAAAGCACCCCCACAACATGATGCTGCCACCCCCGTGCTTCATGGTTGGGATGGTGTTCTTTCGGCTTGCAAGCCTCCCCCTTTTTCCTCCAAACATAACGATGGTCATTATGGCAAAAAAGTTATATTTCTGTTTCATCAGACCAGAGGACATTTCTCCAAAAAGTACGATCTTTATCCCCACGTGCAGTTGCAAACAGTAGTCTGGCTTATTTATGGCGGTTCTGGAGCAGTGGCTTCTTCCTTGCTGAGCGGCCTTTCAGGTTATGTCGATATATGACTAGTTTTACTGTGGATATAGATACTTTTGTACCGGTTTCCTCCAGCATCTTTACAAGGTCCTTTGCTGTTGTTCTGGGATTGATTTACACTTTTAGCTGATTTCTTTTGATTTTCCCATGATGTCAAGTAAAGAGGCACTGAGTTTGAAGGTAGGCCTTGAAATACATCCACAGGTACACCTCCAATTGACTCAAATGATATAAATTAGCCTATCAGAAGCTTCTAAAGCCATGACATAATTTTCGGGAATTTTCCAAGCTGTTTAAAGGCACACTAAGTTGACTGTATGTAAACTTCTGACCCACTGGAATTGTGATACAGTGAAATTATCTGTCTGTAGACAATTGTTGGAAAGATTACTTGTGTCATGCACACAGTAGATGTCCTAACCGACTTGCCAAAACTATAGTTTGTTAACAAGAAATTTGTGGAGTGGTTGAAAAATGAGATTTAATGACTCCAACCTAAGTGTATGTAAACTTCCGACTTCAACTGTACAAGAGTTAGCAATATCTATACCACAATGCAGTTGTGAGCAAACTATGTATTCTACATTATACTAAAACATCAGTCTAACTGAATATGGATGTTGTATATTGTGTTGGGTGAATGTTCCAGGCAGGTTCCCGAATGTTCTTTAGCTGGTTAACTTATTCTTGTGTTGGGTAATGGCAGCTGGTTTAGAAGATGTTGGCACTGTGGCGATGTTGGCAGGGATGTTAGGTTTGGGGAGCTGTGACTCTGGTTCCTTGTAGACACCGTCTGGTCCTTTCTGCACTCCACAGCCAGGCGGACAAGCCTCTCCCTGAAGTGGTGGGTTCTGGGCTTGTACCCTTTCTTTACCACCCACTGCATCAACCTCTTGCAGAAGATTTGTTTGTACAGCAAGTTTTCAGGAAAGACATGAAGACTGATCATGAGGATGTGTAGCCATACAAGAAACCATGGTAATCTGTAAACAAAAAAGGATACAGTAGACTGGTATGTGTTTTGATACAGTTTTGTTGTGTATTAGCACCGGCAGTTACGAATGTAACTATGGTTCTACGAATACCTGGAAGACCGTCAGTACATTAAAAGTATGGATTATATCCCTCGCGCTCCGCGCAGGTTGAGTAATAATAACAACTAAGTCTTGCCGGTGACGGACAGAGTGGGAATGTAACCTTAGTTACATTCGTACCTTCCGTTCTACTTGATACCTTTTAGGCCGTCAGTACGGTTGAAAGTATGGATGACTCATACCAACAAGGTCACAAGGAATAGCACTACTAACCGCTGATAAATGCACCAGTGCCCCTGTAAAAATGGAAGAGCCCATGGTGTGGGAGGATGCGATGTTAACCTTGTAAAATCTTGAGAACGTGCAGGGCGACGACCAAGTAGCAGCTGCACATATCTCATTCAGGGGGACGCCTCTCAGCACAGCCCAGGATGTGGCGACACTTCTGGTTGAGTGACATATCACACCTTCTGGGACAAAGAGCCCTACACCCTAGTAGGCCTGAGTGAAGACATCCACAACCCAGTGTGAAAGCAAGACCTTTTGACTTCCCACCAAAGCAAAGAAACAGCTGGTCTGACTTCCTGTAGTACTTCGAGGCTTGCATATAGTGTTTTAGGGAATGGACTGGACACAGGAGATTTGCTCGCTCCTACTCATTCTGGAAAGGAGGGGGGCAATAGGCCGCCAGCTCGATGGCTTGATTAAATGTAAATGTAAAATGATGTGAAGGGGTGATAAAATCTTAGAAAAAAGGCTGGATAGGGCCATAAGGTCACACCTATGTTGTCCGCCTTCTATCGTAGGTAGACCGGGCACATAGAGAGCGTGTGGAGCTCACTCACACATTTCGTTGTCCGACTTCTCCGTATGCTCGAAAGGAGGTCCCAGGATGCTGCGCCGATGGTCCTGGGGGGATGCAGCCGGCGGACACCTTGTAAGAATTGGTAGTGGGCCCCTGCCGATTTTCCATCGATGCGTAAATGGTTAGCCTATATGGCTGAGGCATACACCTTCAAGGTAGAGGCAGAGCGACCTGAGTCCAGTAGTTTCTGAAGGAAGCTCAGTGTAACAGGTACAGAGCAGAACACTGGTTCCTCCGCCCTGGTAAAGCACCATTCGGTAAACAGCTTCCAGCGACCAGCATACATCATCCTGGTCGACGGGGCTCTGGCATTCTGTAACGTCTCGATAATAGCAGGATCGCAGCCGATCAGTAGAGGGTCGGCTCTTCAGAGGCCACACCCATAGCTATAGCTGGTCTGGGCTGGGATGCCATATCCTGCCGTCCAACTGTGAGAGCAGGTCCTGTCTGCGAGGGAGTTGCCATGGCTCCAGAAGAGGGTTGGAAACCAGGGTCTCGCTGGCCGTCTGGGGGCTACAAGCAGTAGCTTGTGCTGAGCCTGAGAGACCCTGTGCAGCGTTGCTAAGTACAGAGGGGTTGGAGGGAAAGTATACAGTAGGCCCTCTGGCCATGTGTGAGTCAAGGCGTTCATGCCCAGGGGGCTATTGGACTCTGCCAGAGAGAACCAGAGGGAGCAGTTGGATGTTTGCTCTGACGCGAACATGTTCATGTGTGCTGTTCCGAACCGCTGCCATATCATCTTCACTAGTTGTGGGTGAAGTCTCCATTCCCCCGGGGGTGGTATCTGTTGCATTCACCTTGCCTGGGAGATTAATGGCTCGTAGAGAGGCCAGATGTGGTAGGGCCCATATCAAGAGCTGTTGGGCCACATGTAGGTACCGTACAGACCTCGTTTCGATTTGATGGTTGATGTGGAACACTGTCGATGTATTGTCTGGTGTATTGTCCGGCAGAAAGTGATTCAGGGCTAGTTAAACTGTCTGAAGTTCTAGCGCGTTGATGTGCTCTTTCCTCTCAGCGGGGGCACCACTCTCCCCGTACAGACCTGTGTTGCTACACTGCTCTGTTAGAGAAGCGTCGGTCATCACTAGTTCTCGCCTCGCGGGAATTGATTAGAGAGGGACACCTGTAGTCAGGTAGTTGCTCTTCCTCTACGGTCGTAGAGTAGATTAGCACGCACTTGTCACCTGTATTTTGGGGTCCAAGAGGAGGTTGTTGAACCACACTTGTAATGGCCTTAAAGAAAGCAGGTTATTGGTGCCACCACGGATGCCGCCGTGAGCATGCCCATCAGTTGTTGAAACGTTTGTTCCTTCACCAATGCATTCAACAGGAATTGTTGCAGAAGAAGAAGAATGCTGTCCACTCACTGAGGTGTTATACATGCCCTCATAGCGCAGGAGTTCAGAGCCATGCCAATAAAGGTGACCTTTTGGCTTGGTGTGAAGTTGCTCTTTTCGTTGTTCACGGTAAGTCCCAGTGCCGTGACGTGGGTCAGTGTCAGCGCTGTATCCTCGGCCGCACACTCGCGAGAGGGGGAGCAGATGAGCCAGTCATTGAAGTAAGGAAGGATCTTGATCTCCTGAAGGTGAAGGGAGCTCAGGGCTGTGCTCACGCATCTTGTGAAGAGCAAGGAGGCAGGGAGAGACCAAAGGGTAATACCGCAAACTGGTATGCCTGGCCCTGGAAGGTGAACCTCAGAAAACGCCTGTGTTCCGGTAACACAGGAACGGGAAGTAAGCATCTTTCAAGTCCAGGGACGTGAAACATTCCCCTGCGGCTATGGTCTGGAGAACGTTGACCGTCCGCAACATGTGACAGGGGAGAACTTTTAGGAAAACTTTGAACCGTTTTAAATCCAGAACAGGACGGAAGCCTCCGTCTTTCTTCAGAACCAGGAAATAGGTAGAGTAAAAGACATTTTGCTGTTCTGATGCTTTTACTCTTGTGATCGAGAGATGTAATCTTGGAACTGCAGCCTGTACCCTTGTGAGAAGGTCATCACCACCCATGGGTCTGAAGAGTGGGATGTCCAGTAGGTCAGGTGCTGCTGGGTAAATCGGCCGATGGCAGAATCCCGCCATTCAGTTTCTGCCACGGCCTCTTGGGGGTTGGAGGGGTGGCTGCATCGCCGTCTGTGGCTGGCAAGCACCTGTGTCAGGCTGGTGGTAGGACCAAGGGCGTGTGGAGGGCTGGGCCGAGTGAGAGCGGCGAGGTTCACGCGTCAGGCCTCCCTCTGCCACGACTCTATGATGCCTGGTTTTTGGGCTGAGGGTTCCAAAGCGGTGTAGCCTGAGCTGTTTCCTATGTTTGATGAACCACTTAGCCGCAGGGCTGAAGTGCAGTCAGGAGACCACTGGGAGCTTTCTCAGTATCCGTCTGGAGTAATCGGACATTAGAGTCACAGGTCACAACAAGGGTGGACATCAGTCTGCCTAGCTCTCTGGTCGTGAATGCAAACGCCTGAAGAGATGCGTCATTCAGGTTGCAGAGGTACTGGTCTGCGTGCTCCGGCTGGAGTATCCTGTTCTGTGCTTGCATGAGAGGGAGTTTCCAATGCGGGCCATGTGGGCCACTGTGTTGTAGGCCCGTGACAGTAGCTCATCTGTGGCCCTACACTGAGGTCTGGGGCAGCAGGCATCATCCTTCAGTGCTTCATCTGGGAAGAGCATTAGCTCTCCTATACATTCATCCACCTTAGGCATATGGTCCAGACCATTTTGTTTCGCGTCGCGCATGGCAGATAGCGTCCTACTGTCCTTGCCGTGGTGGGCAAGATCTCACGGGTCGGGCCTCCCGGGTGGCGCAGTGGTCTAGGGCACTGCATCGCAGTGCTAGCTGCGCCACCAGAGTCTCTGGGTTCGCGCCCAGGCTCTGTTGCAGCCGGCCGCGACCGGGAGGTCCGTGGGGCGACGCATAATTGGGCTAGCGTTGTCCCGATTAGGGAGGGTTTGGCCGGTAGGGATATCCTTGTCTCATCGCGCTCCAGCGACTCCTGTGGCGGGCCGGGCGCAGTGCGCGCTAGCCAAGGGAGCCAGTGTGGCACGTGTTTTCCTCCGCACATTGGTGCGGGCTGGCTCCGGGTTTGGAGGCGCGCTGTGTTAAGAAGCAGTGCGGCTTGGTGGGTTGTGCTCTTCGGAGGACGCGTGCTTTCGACCTTCGTCTTCTCCCGAGCCCGTAGCGGGAGTTTGTAGCGATGAAGACAAGATAGTACATTACTAGCGATTGGATGACCACGAAAAAGGGGAGAAAAAAAAGGGATAATTTTTTATATTTTTTTATTAAAAAAAATAAAAAAAGATCTCACGGGGTCAACCCAGGTATCTCTGATGCTCCGTATAAGAAAAGTTGGTGAAGGTGGCCACACTGAGCGGAAAAGCTGCCGGGGCGTTCTTAAAGAATTGTGTTAGCTGCAGGGGCTGTGGCTTGAGGGTCATCAAGCTCTAGCCTACTATGGCCGCACGCAGGACAGCGCATAGCGAGGCAGAGCGTTCTTCTGACTCCGTGTGATCAGAGCCTCGGAATGACACCTCTGGACCCATCTTTAGCATGAGACTGAATGGTCCACAAACACTGGTTGGCACCTCCTTCACCATGTTGGGCGTGTCATCCTCCTGGTCACTAAAGTTCCGGTTGGATGCCTGAGTAGAAATCAGGTCATCATCCCGGCTATCTGAGTCCTCTGTTACGTCCCCCATGCTGGGGATGTGCTAGAGGGGTCCGACTCAGGGGGCTTGAAGGAACGCAAAAGTGTTTTTAGCTGCTCTAAATCAGAGGATAAAGGAACCGACCTTCCGAGTGATGCTCTTAATTTTTAAACTTTTTTACCTGGGGGGGGGGGGGGGGGGGGGGCGGGAGATCGGTTTCTTGGGCTTTCCCTCTTTTGGTGGCCCTGGGTGGGTTCTGGTGAACAACGCTGGACGCTTGTAAATTATCTGTGACAACCAGGTCCCCAACTGTGGCTATCCGCACTTCCATCACCTACACAGGCAGGATGGCGCAGTTAATGCAGGGGTCAGAAAGGGCCTCACGCAGGTGGCCAATGCCTAGGCAGGCGGGGCACAGGTCATGACSATCTTCTATTTGTAATTCAGCTCCACAAGAGGAACAGCCATGCATGCCCAGCATCATGGTGATGCGGTGTTCTCTCAGCTCAGAATGTGAAGAAAATACTACCAAAATACACAGTAAGGGTAGAGTGCTGCAATAATCTTGCAGGAGCTGTACAGCAACCGCAAAATAATTTTGGTTGAGCCTAGCTATGACCACAGGGCTGGAGCAGGAGAGATATCATGTTTAAACATAGTCTTATTTATGCGAAACACACACAAATGGCRGTTGTTTGGTAAGCCAAGCTGACAACATACAGTGGCAGCTAGGTGGAGTTGGTAAACACACTGACACACAGTGGTAGCTAGGTTGAGTTAGTAAACTAGCTAACTAGCTTGTAGCATGCTAGTAATACCAGGGGAGAGGGAATACCAGTATTTGCAGTCAACTTCCGCAATACGGCTAAGCCAACTTTGCGCGAAGAAATAAGAGACAGTGTGTGGTCTGACGTACGGTTTTATATGAACCGCTGGGGCACGTCCTCCCACGCTGTCACGTCACCGTCGTGACTTTGTTGTTATTATTACTCGACCTGCYAGGAGTGCAAGGGATGTAATCCATACTTTCAACTGTACTGACGGTCTAAAACGTATGAAGTAGAACTATAGTTTTGATGTTGAGTAGACAAGCACTGCCAACAGAGTGAATAGGCTAGAAGAGTATACTAACCCATGCCAAAGAATTGATTGCAGGGGTGTGACAAGTTTGAGTAGCACATGGCTTGTAGACCATTTATTGTATTAGTGATTTTGTTTTCTCAAGAGTGTATTGCTGAAATTGGTGCCCAATGCCACAGCAGAAGTTGATGGGATCAGACTCTAAATAGAACACATAGTCATGTTAGCCTCTGCAGTAGTTAGTTAGCTGGCTAATGGTTAGATACGTTCCAGTAAGCTGTAGCTAACATAACTTACCGACACTAAAGTTAGCTTGCAAAGTTACAAATCACTTCGCCAGATAGCAGCTGGCAAAATACATTGACTGGCTTTGGAATCTCTAGCCAGCATATTATGAAAGCTAGCTAGCTAGATTTTGGTTTTGATAAACAAAMGTGACCGACCGGCTCGATCTCATGTAGCAATWTTTGAAATTATGTTTTTTACATTGGATAAAAGTAGAGACTCAGAGCAAAAAAACTARGGGTAAGTTCATAKATTTTATCTGGAGTGCCAGAGTGTGCTCTTGGSGTTTGTAAACTCAGAGTTGTCAGATTGTCCATTCATAAATTCAGAGCGTTTCGTTCTCGGAGAGGTAGGGTTGATCTGAGTGTTCTGACCCTAACCGCAGTCAAGCACCCAAGCTAACTGGATAACGTTGGCTAGCTTGCTAGCTACTTCCAGACACAAATGAGAGAACAGCTCACTGACCATTTTACTTGCCATAGCAGAGCTGGTCAGACTGTTTTTATGTTTTCCAGAGCATTGGTGACTGCAACTGTGCTGCTGCCAATCATTTTGTTACGCTTTTTTGCCAACATTTACTGACACCGGCCATATTCAACGGGTGTTGAACAATGTGTCAGTTATTCTGCGCTCTGGCACACTCAGACGAGAGTAGATAACCAGAGCGAATTTACCAACTACGTCTATATCGCAGTGACATCATAAACATTCTATTGAAATAGTTACTTGCATAGTGGAGTCTTTTGTTTAGACATGTAGCTAGCTACCTCAACAATTAACCATTATCCCAACTCATAACGTTACTACCCTGCATGAATCTGCAGGTAGCTAACCAACCAGGTTCAATGTTAGATAGCTAACATTAGGCAATAARTAGCAATGCAAATGGCTCTGAAATACAAATAATATTACACAGATCATACACATAACGTTAGCTAGCTAGCCAGCTAACGTMAGCTTGCTAAGTAACAGTACACATTAACTTGAAATTAAAACTTTGACAAAATTAGAAACGTGATTTCTGAAAATGGAGCTAGCTAGACTCTCTTACCCGTACACATGGATGGACGCTTCTCCCTCTCTGACACGGATGCCATGGTTGCCCTTAGTTTGAAGATGTAATCCAGATGTGTTTTATACAACAGCCTTCTGTGTTCTCTTTTCGACTCCATCTGCATATTTGCAATCAAARGCCAGAATTCTCTCCATCTCCTGAGCTATCATTCTCCACTGATTTCAGAACTTGGTCCTCCAGAAAGTGGAGAGCAACACTTATGCAGTTCTACTAAGTGATATATTTTAAAACAAGCTGTGTTAGAAAGGATTACCTTCACATACTGACCAGCTCATATTATAGACAGAAGCGAGCTACATGGCAGACCAATCCGAACTCATCACTCGGCATGTCCAGCCCACTCATTATCTCAGCCAATCATGGCCAGCGGGAAGGCTAGCTGGAAGTTTGCTCCCTTTTTCCATGGCTAAACCAACTAGGCTTGTAATTTAACAATTGTATTTGTATTTACAGATGGCATACAAGTTTGTTAAGGCGTCTATACTTCCCCTGGCTGCAATCCCGTTAATGGGATGGTATGACAACAACCAGTGAAAGTGCAGGGCGCCAAATTCAAACAACAGAAATCTCATAATTAAAATTCCTCAAACATACATGTATCTTATACCATTTTAAAGGTAATCTTGTTGTTAATCTCACCAAAGTGTCCGATTTCAAATAGGCTTTACAGCGAAAGCACCACAAACGATTATGTTAGGTCACCGAAAAATCACAGAAAAACAGTCATTTTTCCAGCCAAAGACAGGAGTCACAAAAAGCAGAAATAGAGATAAAATTAATCACTAACCTTTGATGATCTTCACATTGACTTCAGATGTGTGATGGAACAACTCTCTCCATGGTGACGCCATTGGCAGCTAGCATGGCCAGGTCATGGTTAAATCCTGATATTCTTTGCTTCCTTCGGCATCCCACTACACAGTCAGAGGGCATCAGATACAATGGATTCTACGAGACTCAGTTTGAACTCTTAGTGGGACAGCCGTAGAAGTGCAGAACTAATCACATATCCCACTGTGTGTTC
>NW_019957525.1:180586-212072 GCF_002910315.2 Salvelinus sp. IW2-2015 | reverse complement strand
AAATCAACCAACCTCAGAATTCCCACTTCCTATTTGGATATTTTCTCAGGTTTTTGCCTGCCATATGAGTTTTGTTATACTCACAGACATCATTCAAACAGTTTTAGAAACTTCAGAGTGTTTTCTATCCAATACGAATAATAATATGCATATATTAGCAACTGGGACTGAGGAGCATGCAGTTTACTGTGGGCACCTCGGTGCACCTTTTATCCAAGCTACTCAATACTGCCCCTGCAGCCATAAGAAGTTAAAAAAGATTTACAGTTTTCGATTTTGATCACTTTTTAAAACATTAACTACACCATGCATTATGTGGTTTGAATGCTGTAACACAGAATAAAACTATGAATAAAAGTCCCATTATGGTAGTGACTGCCCATCACTGCTTACCACTTATTAACCATTGTCACGATCGTCATAATGATTGGACCAAGATGCAACGTGGTATGTTTCCATCCCTTTTATTAGGAAGAGAAAACTCAAAGAACAAAAACAATAAAGCGAACAAACGAAACGTGACACTAATATAATGCTCACGGGCAACTATACATAGTCATAGTCAAGATCCCACAAATCACAATGGGGAAATGGCTACATAAACATGATCCCCAATCAGAGACAACGATAAACAGCTGCCTCTGATTGGGAACCATACCAGGCCAACATAGATATATAATTCCCCTAGATAACCCACCCTTAATCAAACCCCGACCTAACCAACATAGAGAATAAACAGCTCTCTATGGTCATGGCGTGACAACCATAATTTATTCACATGACTTTACTTTAATAAAATATTTCAGTTGTTGTTTTACATTTTTTTTATTTGATGACTTTATTATTTAATTCCAAGTTATCATCTCATCTCTATAGAAATGCTGCCTAACCTGTCTGACAAAATCACTGTTTTGTAGTTCTTCAAAGTAAATAAGGCATACTTTTCTGACTGCTGAATACCAACTATCAATCACTTAGATCCTGAGTTTTCAGGGAGATAACTCCGGAAGCAACAGCTGCTCTCTATATCATTTTGCGATCCCACATTCTTCCCACATTCTCTCCTCCACAGCAGCATAACATAAAAATATACCGGACAATAGATGCGCAATAGATTATGGTTATTGTAGTTAATTACCACGTTACATGCGCTAAACTATGTAGAATATTGGTCTGTTGGAAACTACAACTCCATACTACATCGCACAGTTCAGGTTGGATCTGATATGTCTCTCGAGAAACTGTGAAATGTGCGCATTGAGCTCACAGAAAAAACCCGAAACACCCTTACAAAAAAAGATTGCCGTTTTGAACCTGCAGTAAAAGTGCAGTAACTGCTGTCGAGTCTGGTATTTTGGACGCAGTAATTGCAGAATAACTGCAGTGTATTGCAGCTTAACTGCAGTTGAACTACAGTTACACTGCAAAATTACTGCAGTAAAAAAACTGTTATTTTGGATGCAGTATTTGCAGCATACTGCAGTTATACTACAGTGTACTGCACTCTGACTTGACTGGAATTTTTTTAGTAAGGGCAAATGGAATTCAAATAATTTAACCACCGTTGGTCAATTAGTTGTTTAAAAACTGAAAAATAACCCACATTTCAGGTAATCACTCAGAACTACACCCCTAACAATTGTTCAAACAGTATGGTCCCAAAACTGTTGAGGCCATACTTGTGAACATAAGAAAGCATTTAAAGGTAAATGGGTTCTCACACACAAAATGCATATCAGCCAATGAATAGCTTCAATTTACTTGACATAATGTAAATTGAGAAATTTTGTGACTACACTTAACAAAATGAAATTGAAATTATACTACCAAACAAAGATAAATGACATAAACACAATAGAAAAATACTTTAAATGATATCATGTGCAGAAAACCCAGTTCATCTCCATCGTTCATTGAAGTTCATGGGTGATTTCACACTCTACATTCTAGCTTCCTGGTCTTACACGAAGCTAGAATGACGATATGTGCGGATGATTTCACACTCTACATGACAGATTTCACACTCTACATGACAGCACCCAAAGTCACTATCAGAATGGGTGACTAATAATAAACTGGTCTAAAATACATCTAAAACTAAAAGCATTGTATTTGGTTCAAAACATTCTCTAAGATCTAAACCTCAACCTCAAAATAAAGGGTGTGACCATTGAGCAAGTTGAGGAAGCTGAACTCCTAGGTATAACATTGGATGGTCAGTTATCATGGTCTAGTCGTATTGACAAATTTGTTGTGAAGATGGGGAGGAGTACAGTGCCTTCAGAAAGTATTCACACCCTTAACTTTTTCCACATTTTGTTGTGTTACAAAGTGGGATTAAAATGGATTTAATTATCATTTCTTGTCAACGATCTACACAAAATAGTCTGCAATGTCAAAGTGAGAATATATATATATTTTTTTATTAAAGGGAAAATAAAACACTATCTTGATTAGATAAGTATTCAACCCCCTGAGTCAATACATGTTAGAATCACCTTTGGCAGCAATGTAACGTTCGTCGTTGGGAGAAAGGGAGGAGGTGCAACGTGGTAAGTATTCATTATCTATTTTAATGAAAACTCGAACAAAAACAACGAGAACGAAACAGTCCTGAACGGTGAAAATACAAACACAGAACAGAAAATAATCACCCACGAAACACAGGTGGAAAAAAGGCTACATAAGTATGATTCTCAATCAGAGACAACTAACGACACCTGCCTCTGATTGAGAACCATACCAGGCCAAACGCAAAACACAACATAGAAAAACGAACATAGACAACCCACCCAACTCACGCCCTGACCATACTAAAACAAAGACATAACAAAAGAACTAAGGTCAGAACGTGACAAGCAATTACAGCTGTGATTCTTTCTGGCTGAGTCTCTAGAGCTTTGCACACCTGGATTGTATAATATTTTCACATTATTCTTAAAAAAAAATCTAGTTCTGTCAAGTTGGTTGTTGATCATTGCTAGACAACCATTTTGAAGTCTGCAATAGATTTTTAAGCTGATTTAAGTCAAAACTGTAACTAGGAAGAGTGGTACTCAGTGATGGGTTGTGTTGGATTTGCCCCAAACATAACGCTTTGTATTCAGGACAACATTTTTATTTCTTTACCAAATTTCTTGCAATATTACTTTAGTGCCTTATTGAAAACAAGATGAATGTTTTTTTAATTAAATACAGGCTTCCTTCTTTTCACTTTAGGTTAGTTAGTATTGTGGAGTAACTTCAATGTTGTTGATCCATCCTCAGTTATCTCCTATCACAGCCAGTAAACTCTGTAACTGATTTAAAATCACCATTGGCCTCATGGTGAAATCTGAGTTAGGAAGGGCACCTGTATCTTTGTAGTGACTGGGTGTATTGACCATCCAATGTGACATTAATAACTGCACCATGCTCAAAGGGATATTCAATGTCTATAWACAGTTGAAGTCGGAAGTTTACATACACCTTAGCCAAATACATTTAAAGTCAGTTTTTCACAATTCCTGACATTTAATCCCTAAGTATAGAATTCTCTTGTCTTAGGTCATTATGGATACCATTTATCTTCTAGAATGTGAAATTTCAGGAATATAGTAGAAAGAATTATTTATTTCGCGCTTTTATGTTCTTTCATCACATTCCCACATGGGGGTCAGAAGTTTACATAGCACTCAATTTAGTCATGGTGGTAGGCATTGCCGTTAAATTGTTTAACTTCGGTCAAATGTTTCCGGTAGCCTTCCACAACGCTCTCACTAATAAGTTGGGTCAATTTTGGCCATCATTCTCCTTGACAGAGTGGTGTAACTGAGTCAGTTTGTAGTCCCTCCTTGCTCGCAGCACGCTTGTCAGTTCTGCCATCACCACATTTTCTATGGGATTGAGGTCAGGGCTTTGTGATGGTACTACACTCCAACTTGAGTGTTTGTCCTTGATGTATTTTGCCACAACTTGGAAGTATGCTTGGGCGCCATTGTCCATTTGGAAGACCCATATTTGCGACCAAGCTTTAAACTTCCTGACTGAGTGTCTTGAGATGTCGCTTCAATATATCCACATAATTTTTCCTACCGTCATTGATGCCATCTATCTTTGTGAAGTGCAGCAGTCCCTCCTGCAGCAAAGCACCCCAAACATGATGCTGCCACCCCCCCTGCTTTCACGGTTGGGATGGTGTTCTTCCGGCTTGCAAGCCTCCCCTTTTTCCTCCACAACATAACATAGGTCATTATGGCCAAACAGTTTCTATTTTTGTTTTTCATCAGACCAGAGGACATTTCTTAAAAAAAGTACAGATCTTTGTCCCCATTGCCAGTGCATTGCAAACCGTAGTCTGCCTTTTTATGGCGGTTTTTGGACGTGGCTTCTTCCTTGCTGAGCGGCCTTCCAGTTATGTCGATATATTGACTCGTTTTACTGTGGATATAATATACGTTTGTACCTGTCTTCCTCCAGCATCTTCACAGGGTCCTTTGTCTTTGTTCTGGGAATTGATTTGCACTGTTTGGCACCAAAGTACGTTCATCTCTAGGAGACAGAATGAGTTCTCCTTCCTGACGTTGGATGACGGCTGCGTGATCCGACATGGTGTTTATGTCTTGCGTACCATTGTTTTGTAACAGATTAACGTGGTACCTTGAGAGCGTTTGGGAAATTGCTCCAAGGATGAACTAGAGCGATTGTGGGAGGTCTCCAATTTCTTCTTTTCTGAGGTCTTTTGGTTGATGTCAAGCAAAGAGGCACTGGAGTTTGAAAGTAGGCCTCACAGGTACAGCTCGGCCACATTCCTAAATATTGTCAATTAGCCTACTCAGCACAGTTCTAAGCCAATGACATAAATTTTCTGGAATTTCCCAAGCGTGTGTTAATAACTAGGCACAGTCAACTTAGTGTATGTTAACATCTGACCCACTGGATATTGTGATGGAGTGAATTATGAAGTGAAGTGAAATAATCTGTTGTAAACATTTGTTGGAAAAAATACTTGTGTCATGCAAAAAGTAGATGTCCTAACCACTTGCCAAAACTATAGTTTTGTTAACACTAATTTGTGTAGTTGGTTGAAAAATGACTTTTAATGACTCCAACCTAAGTGCATGTAAACTTCCGACTTCAACTGTACCAATATGTGCCATTCTTTGTGAACCATTGGAAGACCTCACTGGACTTTGTGGTTGAATCTGTGCTTGTAATGTACAGCTCGACTTAAGGACCTTACAGACAAATGTATGTGTGGAGTACAGAAATGAGGTAGTCGTTTAAAAATSATGTTAAACCAACCAGGTCATCCGTGATACAAGTCAGTATTCTGAGGACATTGAGAGATGTCCGGCCACTAGGGGCAACAGTGAGCGCTGTTACCTTGAAATAGGTTTCGGTTTTGCTAGGTCATTGTGGACAGGGATGGTGGATGGGCGTAAGCATCTGCCTCTGATTCCAAAAGTTGCAAGTTTGAATCAAGCGATAGTAAGATGTTTTGTGATCTTTGTTTTAAGCCTATCCCAAACTTAACCCTTACCCTAACCATTTGGAGTTAATGCCTAACCCAAACATTTCAGYGTTAATGCCTAAACGTWATCCTAACATAAAAAATGTAGAGTTAATGCTTAAACTTAACCTGAAACACTTTGAAATTAGACGTTTACAAGAACTTTGAAATTTTACATTTGAGAAACACGGATGAATGTCTAATTCTAACGTGAGAGCAAGTTGGTTAAAGACTATTATTACAACTTATTATGTTACTTTTTAAGCACATTTCCACTCCTAAACTTATTTAGGCTGGCCATAACAAAATACCTTATTTAGGCTGGCTATAACAAAAGATTTGAATACTTATTGACTCAAGACATTTKATCTTTTCATTTTTAATMAATTTGTAAACATTTCTAAAAACATAATTCCACTTTGACACTATGGGGTGTTTTGTGTAGATCAGTGACACAKAATCTCAATTTAATCKATTTTAAATTCAAGCTGTAACACAACATATTGTGGAAAAAGTCAAGGGACGTGAATACTTTCTGAAGGRACTGTATGTCTGTTTTAAAAAGATGTTCTGCGTTTTTGACACAAAAATMTGTTTTTCAGGCTCTGGTCTTGATTACTGTCTGGTAATATGGTCAAGTGCAGCAAAGAAAGACCTACCAAAGCTGCAGCTGGCTCAAAGCAGAGCAGCACGCTTTGCACTTAACTGCACATACAGAACTAACACCAAAAACATACATGCTATTCTTTCCTGGTTGAGGGTTCTGCTTCTCTTSTAGTTTTTATGAGAAATTTTACTGTGARGAAAATTCCAGATAGTCTGTACAATCAAATATCATTAAGCTCAYACACCCATACATACAATACATGCCACCAGGGGTCTCTTCACAGTCRCCAAATCCAAAACGAATTCACGGCTACGCACAGTTTATACAGAGCCATGATCGCATGGAACTTCCATCTCCAATTACTCAAGCAAACAGCAAAACTACATTTAAAAAACAACTCATGGAACAGCGCGGACTGTGAGACACACACACAAACACCCTAGCACACACATTATTGTTGTTGTTGTGTTGTTTGTATTATTTTGTAGTTGTATTGTTTGTATATTGTTGTATTTTAAATGTGTGTGACTGTCATTGTCTCTCAGTGTATCAGAGTTTTGTTACTTGTCATGTTTTGTGTTTTTTGGTGGACCCAGGAAGAGTAGCTTCTGCTTCTGCCAAAGCTAATGGGGATGAAAATAAATAAATAAACCATGCTGTCACAGATGCTACAATGCACAGATACAAAGATGAGTCCTCTATCTATCTCTATGGCCTGTTGTTCACACGCATATCTGACCTTTCATTGGCTAGAATGATCCCACCTGATTTAGACTCCTCCCACCTGTGGATTCCACTGGTTACCACAGTCACAAAGTCAAAATTGGCTCTATCATAAACATTTATGAAAACAAAAATGTGCTTTTTGGTCTTCATTTAGGGTTAGGCATAAGGTTCGCCATTTGGTTAGGGTTAAGGTTAGATTTCAAATCAGATTATAATAAGCAAAATTGTTATAACCCCCATCTGCCATCCATCTTTGAGTCATATGGTCACGACTTCCGCCGAAGTTGGTGGCTCTCCTTGTTCGGGCGGCGTTCGGCGGTCGTCGTCACCGGCTTTCTAGCTGCCACCGATCTACGTTTCTTTTTCCATTTGTTTTGTCTTGATTGTACACACCTGGTTCCCATTAAGTTATAATTATTTTCCCTATTTAACCCTCTGGTTCCCATGATGTTTTGTGCGTGATTGTTTCTTGTTTAGTGTTAGTCTTCTGTGTTATGGTGTGTTTTCCCTGCGTGGAATTTATGGTTGTTTATTTTTCGAGTAAAGTATGTTATTTTACTCAGTTCTGTGTCCTGCGCCTGACTCCTCACCTCTGCACACTGACACCTGACAGAATCACGCACCCAAAATATGGAGTCAGCAGGTGCACCCAGTCCTCCGGTACCAGTAGAGGAACGRGTCCAGCAGCACGCYACGATGCTCRAACATCTTGGCACAGCCATGGATCGCGTGCTGCTCACCATGGAACGTTGGGAGAGGGGTTTTTCCCACAACCCCATCAACTTCACCCCAACCAACACCACAACKCACACCGCTGTCCACCCCTCCGTCACCTGGACCCAGTGGGATTCGGCTCTCGAGCTTTACCTGGCGACCGTCCACCCGGCTCCCTCGGGATACGAGAGCGTGTCCGCCCTCATCTCCTGTGTGTCGGGGAAAGCGCTTGAGTGGGCCAATGCTGAAAGGGGAAGTATAGACGCAGCGTTGGTRCGCTATGAGGATTTCACCCACCGCTTCTGGGCAGTCTTTGATCAACCACCTGAGGGGAGAGCGGCGMGGGAACACTTGTTCCATCTCAGACAGGGGATGAGGAGCACACAGGAATTCGCACTGGACTTCAGGACCCTGGCTGCCAGCYCGGGATGGAATGAGATGGCCCTGATCGACCATTACCGGTGTAGTCTACGTGAGGACGTTCGTCGGGAGCTGGCCTGCAGGGACACCACCCTTACCCTCCACCAGCTGGTAGATTTATCCATCCGGGTGGATAACCTGTTGGCCACCTGCGGACGTCCGGATCGGGGTCTGTCCATTCCATCCCCCAGCACCTCCGATCCTACACCTATGGAGCTCGGAGGTGCTGCTCTAAGGGTGACCGGAGGGGGGGCCGTTTCCTGCACTACCTGTGGCTGCAAAGGACACACGCTGGTCGGTGCTGCGAGAGGTTTTCAATCAATCAATCAATCAATTTTATTTATATGCCTACCCCCCTCGTACATCAGCTAATAGCTCGAAGTGCTGTACATGACAAACCACCAGCTAAACCCAACGCTAGTAATGCAGGTGTAGAAGCACGTTCCCCAGGAAGTCGAGGCAGCAGGCAGGGCAACTGGTGATCATCCCAGGTGAGTAGGCACCCAACTCGCCAAGAGCTTCCTGTTGCGCAGATGTGTAATTTTTATAAGAATTTCCTGAGTTTTCCCCACATTCCCTAGCAGAAGGTGCTAGTAGATTTCAGGCGGCAGCTTGGGAATTTTATTGACCGTTCGTTTGCTCTTTAGATTAGGGAAACCTATTTGTTCCTGTTGCTGTGCCTTCCCCGTACATTCCTAGATAGTCGTCGTTTAGTGTCGGCCGATTAGGGGAGCGTCACAAGACTCCACTAGTATGATAAGCAGGAGGGGTCATGAGGAGAGAATTCGTCTCTTCCTGATCGATTCTCCTGCGTTTCCTGTGGTGTTGGGGCTTCCCTGATTGGCCTATCATGACCCCACTATTTCGTGGCAACAGAYGGCTCTCAAGGGATGGTCACGTCAGTGTTCAGGGAGGTGTATAGGTGTTTCCATAGGTGCAACTACGGTGGAGAGTCCAAACCAGGTCTCCACCATGCACATCCCCCCTGAATATGCCGATTTGGCTCTCGCCTTCTGTAAAAGGAAGGCGACTCAACTACCACCCCATCGACGGGGGGATTGTGCGATAGATCTCCTGGTAGATGCAGCACTTCCCAGTAGTCACGTGTATCCTCTGTCACAGGAGGAGACGGCGGCTATGGAAACATATGTCACCGAATCTCTGGGACAGGGATACATTCGGCCTTCCACTTCACCTGCCTCCTCGAGTTTCTTTTTTGTGAAGAAGAAGGATGGAGGTTTACGCCCGTGCATTGACTATCGAGGTCTAAATCAGATCACGGTGAAGTATAGTTACCCGCTGCCCAGTCATTGCATGGGGCGCGCTTCTTCACCAAATTGGATCTCAGGAGGGCTTACAACCTGGTGTGTATCCGGGAGGGGGATGAGTGGAAGACGGCATTTAGTACCACCTCTGGGCACTATGAGTACCTCGTCATGCCGTACGGGTTGATGAATGCTCCATCCGTCTTCCAATCCTTTGTAGACGAGATTTTCAGCGATCTGCACGGGCAGGGTGTAGTGGTGTATATAGARGACAWTCTAAAATACTCCGCTACACGCACCGAGCATGTGTCTCTGGTGRGCAAGGTGCTTGGTCGACTGTTGGAGCATGACCTGTACGTTAAGGCTGAGAAATGTCTGTTCTTCTAACAGTGCGTCTCCTTCCTAGGGTACCGCCTGTCCGAGTCAGGGGTGGAGATGGAGAATGACCGCATTTCAGCCGTGCGTAATTGGCTAACTCCAAACACCGTAAAGGAGGTGCAGCGGTTCTTAGGGTTTGCTAACTACTACCGGAGGTTTATCGCGGCTTTGGTCAGGTAGCGGCTCCCATTACCTCTTTGCTGAAGGGGGGACCGGTGCGACTGCAGTGGTCAGCTGGGGCGGACAGGGCTTTTGTTCACCTGAAGGCTCTGTTTACCTCGGCTCCGGTGTTGGCTCATCCTGATCCCCCCCTTAGTGTTCATAGTAGAGGTGGACGCGTCCGAGGCTGGGATAGGAGCTGTGCAGTCTCAGCGCCCGGATACGCCACCAAAGCTCCGCCCCTGTGCGTTATTTTCGAAGAAGCTCAGCCCGGCGGAGCGAAACTATGATGTGGGGAGCGGGAGCTGTTGGCTGTTGTCGGGGCTCTGAAAAGGTGGAGGCATTGGCTTGAGGGGGCTAAACACCCTTTTCTCATTTGGACTGACCACCGCAATCTGGAGTACATCTGGACGGCGAGGAGAATAAATCCTCCCTCGCCAGGCAAGGTGGGCCATGTTTTTCACCCGTTTTGTGTTCACTCTATCCTACAGACCAGGTTCCCAGAACGCTAAGGCAGACGCACTGTCCCGGATGTATGACACAGAGGACGGTCCACGGATCCCACTCCCATACTCCGGCTTCTTGCCTGGTGGCACCGTGTATGGAGGGTTGTGCGGACATCGAGCGGGCATATATGTGCGGAGCCACTCTCACCAAGTGTCCAGTTGGACGTAAGTACGTTCCGTCTGATGTTCGTGATCGATTGATCTGTTGGGCTCACACGTCAACCCTCCTTCGGTCATCCTGGCATCGGTCGGACAGTGCGGCTGTCTTAGGTAAGTACTGCGTGGCCCACTTTAGCGTAAGGACGTGAGGGTGTATGTTTCCTCCTGCTCGGTTTCGCCAGTTCAAGGCACCTAGACAACCTGCACAGAGGGAAAATACAACCCTCCCCATTCCTGCGGTCTCAGAGAGTTGAAAACAGCAGGTCTGGGACAGGTAGCACGTCCGGGTGAACAGGTCAGGTTCCATAGCCGCAGGCAGAACAGTTGAAACTGGAGCAGCAGCCGGCCAGGTGACTGGAGACAGCAAAAGGATCATCAGCCAGGTAGTTCTGAGGCATGGTCCTAGGGCTCAGGTCCTCCAAGAGAGAAAGAGAGAAAGAGAGAATTAGAAGAGCAATACTAAATTCACACAGGACACCGATAAGACAAGAGAAGTACTCCAGATATAAAAAACTGACCCTAGCCCCCAACACAAACTACTTGCAGCATAAATACTGGAGGCTGAGACAGGAAGGGGTCAGGAGACACTGTGCCCATCCGAGATACCCCGGACAGGACAAACAGAAGGATATAACCCCACCCACTTTGACAAAGCACAGCCCCCACACCACTAGAGGGATATCTTCAACCGCCAACAAGGCCGATATCTTATTTAACTATGCAAGTCAGTTAAGAACAAATTCTTATTACAATGACGGCCTACACCGACACTTGGCCAATTGTTGCCGCCCTATGGGACTCCCAATAATGCCGGCTTGAACCAGGGTGTCTGTAGTGACACCTCTAGCACTGAGATGCAGTGCCTTAGACCGCTGCGCCACTCAGGAGTCATTGGTATCTTCCCTCATTGGCTAGAATGGTCCCACCTGATTTTGCCTCCTCCCAACTGCCTTCTATTTTTTAAAGAAATGTATTTTCATTGTTAGAGCAGACACTTGACTAGAGTAGCTTGTCAATTTAATGCATACTCTGTGGTATAGGCTACTAGAACTATCAAAGYCGGTTTAGAAACTCTGTGGTACTATGGTATAAAAACAATGCCCACTGCAGTCCGTTCCATCGGGAATCATCAGAGTGCCACCTTTTAGAAGTATCCGATACACTTTCCGTATTTATTAAAAATGCCATATTCCTCCGCGGGGTCAGGGAGTATTTTACATTTTTTTTAAAATATGGATATTGCATTTAATTGAGGGCGTTTTAAGATTCATAATACAACTGAAAATAGTAAAATCATATTGGTAACCATTACATCTCCAAGTGTATCTCRTCGATTTATGCAGCTATATGTTGGACCTATATTTTTCGGAGTCCAATAGGAGGTTATTCGGTGTCGCTTTAAACGTGGCCACTGTAAAGAGTCACCAGGATATAACTTATATATTTTTTTACATTAAAGATAGACGTCGTCATTTAGCCACCGTCCGTATTTTTATTATAGTGTAAACAAAAAAATGTTTTTATGTTTTGCTAAACTCTTAGGTTAGTCTTTCCGGCTTGTCAGCTCGCTCTACTCTGTGGCGGCTGAAGAAAAAAAGAACCAGTTGGCAAGCGAAGCGAACGCTCGGAGCCAGTAGCAAACTAGCCATTTCATCGTTTATTTTTGTCGTAAGCGTTGGCTTACTTGTGAAGATTGTGTCGTTTTATCCTAAAGACTGTTTGGAGTTTGTCTGCCTTGGATTACGGATATTACACATTTTCCCTGTATTAAACATTAACTGTGCTAGCTAGCTAAACATTTTATTTGTGCGACGACAGCTGTCATTTGGAGAAGGAAAAGTGATCCGTCATGCGTGTGCAATGAAGCTGATCTCTACTGGATTTACATTTTAGCATCCTTCAAATGGGCGACGTTAACGTTCAATATTTGAGAACTGCGGTGGTATTGCCTTAGTAACTAGTGTGGCCACCTAGCTTGCTACTTATACTTATCGTTGGACAGAAGACAGCTAGTTAGCTGGCTATATCATTCATTCAGCGTCATAAATACACTAACTACAAAGTGATATAACTATAGCAATATCGCTTACAATTTTGGACATGAAGAAAATAACCTACTATTCATAGGGTTGAAAGGTAAGTTGTCATATCTACCTTGGTATTTCATCATGTACTCGGTAGCTAGCAACCTTATTTTTTTCGGCTTTGCAGCGYTCTGTGTAGAGCTCGAGGGTTTTTGTCGCCGCCTTGTTTGGTCCGAACGTCCAACACAACGTTCGACATTACAGTAGCGAATCAGCCAAAATATCCATATTTTCTGATTGAAAATAAATTATTAGACACGTGAATACTTGAGCTGTGGCTAAAATACAAGGCCAACGTGTCCTTTGAACCACCTATGCTGTTGCTTCTGAACATAGTGTAATGTTATGTAGTTATCTAACTAGGTAACGTTAGCTAACCTCGTACCTGTGAACTACTAGCTAAGTTAACGTTAGRTAGCTATAGTTGTCCAGCTAGWTAACGTTGGCTAGAAACAGTTATGATCTCGGTATACATTTATTTTATAAGTGGTCTCATACCAAAGAAATTYCGAACGTTAGTTATCGAAATTTAGCTACCTAACTAGCTAACTTTGAGTAGCTAACAAGCAGGGTAGTTGATTTGCTAGCCAAAACCTTTGATGCACATGCTAGCTTGGTACTGTAGTTAGCTAGCTAACTTAGTAGGCAGCTGTGGAATCGTGAGTGATTTGACTTTGAAGTTAAGCATATTATAAAAACCCAAGCCAGCCAGCCTATATGTCAACTAAACAATATGTTGATGTTTACCAACGTTAACTGGATCATTGAAATGTGCGTTTAGTTAGCTAGTTAGCTACGCTAGTCGTTTAGCTATCTGGTGAGTGGCATCCCATTTGTCATATATCAAATACATTTATCATCTAATGTCCCCGTGTGTCACATTGTATCCCACCAATTGGGATATCACCAGTCTTGCTAGTAGGCACATCTTTCTCCTCATTTGCAATGTCATGTAATAGCCAAACAAAGACTACAAAGCACCTAGCTAGTATTGCTAGCTAGATTTGGCTGACTTGAGCATGCAGTTGCTTTGTGCTCTAGTGTAACAAAGGTAGCCCACTTGTCTTTGGGGTCCCAACTGTGCCTGCTGCCTTATGAAACAAAAGTACTTTAATACTAATGTAGTATTTGTGTTGAAATGAATGAAACATTGATTAACTTTCAATTACATATGTTTAGTCTGTTTACTATAATTGGTCACCACACTTTTGATTCCACTTTTTAGCCTGTCGTGGATCCACTTCACTACCCACCTTTTGGCCATTCACTTGTGCCTCTCCTAATTGTGGTTGTTMGCTAAGTAGGGCTATAGTTTGCATGGGGACCAGATGGGTGAATTTATAAATCCACCAACCTCTGGGACATTATAGTTTGTCTGAAGATGGTCCTCTCTTCTTAGGGACTCTACAAGTCAGAATGTTGAATAAAATGACATCTGAACTTACACTGCCGGTTGTCTGTGTGGTTGGTCCTTTTTCGGGTTGACATTTTAGACAATATACCCACAGGAAAGTATTATTAAAACAATATTTCAAAAGCTGGTAGTGTGTTCAGATCTGTCATATGCAGCATGCGCACACAATGTAAATACATGCATGCGACACAAGCATACTGGCCAAGCTTGTGCAAGTGGTTATATGGTTGTGTGGATGCTTCAGGTGATAGAAATGTGTACTTTTATTCAACATTCTGGCATGTAGAGAACCTTAGAGGAATGTTTCCAGGCTATAGTGAACATTTGTATTTCCAGAATTCATATATGTCATTAATGTGTTCTCAATGTTTACATGTTCAAGCTGGCTGTCAAGCCTATTGCTCTGTAGGCAGGGCAGGGACACAGAATGTATCAGCCTACTTGATTGTGTAACACAAAGACCACATTTTGGGTCGCTTTGATTGCGTTGTAAGAATGGTAGCTAGACGGTAGGCAATTAGCTTACCAAAAACCATCCAGTCGGGTTCACATTGTGCAGCAGCCTAAACGATTTCGGACAACTCCAAGCTCACTGAATTGCTGCTGTGATATTCAKCTGATGCTTTCTCTCTCCCATTGGCTACACTACATCTAGTCCTAGCGTGAACTTCTCACACAATAAAGACTGTGTTGGACAACAACAGAGGGCAAATATAGGCTCACAGTCTTGGAAAAGGCTCATCTCGCACAGGTAGTTGATCAAAATCTTAAATTCAGTGTGAGGTCCCCCTGATGATGCAGAGCAAGATACAATGCAGTGGAGGGATGGATCCGGTAAGGTAGGCAAGTTCCAGGAAGAGGCCGTGTCCCATTGGCAGCTTGCTTCCAGGTCGTTCGATGTTATTTCAGCAAGCCATGATACCCACCYTCTCAGATTGTTCTGAAATCGTTTCTGTAYGTAGAAACATAAGATAAGCAATAATATTTTGTTGAAATATAATTTTATCTCTGAAAAATGAYGATAATTAGTACCTATGAATTAAAATGGACAATTTTGTTTAAATTAATTATTTAATATATTAATCCTAACATCCAATTTTGACCATACCTTTTTCTAACATGAGCAAGACATGAGGAATCCAAAGAATTTGTCAAACTACCCATGGAAACCCCACATCCCATACCAACAACGAGTATATAATATCAGTTTATTTCAGACTACTAGTATAGAGCTGCAGTTCAGAGTATTGTTTTTTCATCCTCTAATCATGTATTCTCAGTGGATTTGGTGATGTTTTTTTCCACATGTTCAGTGAAATTAGTATTTGGTGATAACATTGTTGTATATACAGTGCCAGTCAAAAGTTTGGACACACCTACTCATTCCAGGGTTTTTCTTTATTTTGACTATTTTCTACATTTATAGATTTAATAGTGAAGACATACAATCTATGAAATAACACATATAGAATCAGGTAGAAACCAAAAAAGTGTTAAACAAATCAAAATATATTTTCTATTTGAGATTCTTCAAAGTAGCCACCCTTTGCATTGATGACAGCTTCGTACACTCTTGGCATTTTCAGCAAGCTTCATGAGGTAGTCACCTGTAATGCATTTCAATTAACAGGTGTGCCTTGTTATCAGCTCATAAGTGAAGCGAAACAACAGTCCATCATTACTTTAAGACATGAAGGTCAGTCAATCAGGAAAATTTCAAGAACTTTGAAAGTTTCTTCAAGTGCAGTCGCAGCAAAAACCAAGTGCTATGATGAAACTGGCTCTCATGAGGACTGCCACAGGAAAGGAAGACCCAGAGTTACCTCTGCTYCAGAGGATAAGTTCATTGGAGTTAACTGCACCTCAGATTGCAGCCCAAATAAATGCTTCACAGAGTTCAAGTATCAGACACGTGAAGGACACCAATAATAAGAAGAGACTTGCTTGGGCCAAGAAACATGAGCAARGGACATTAGACAAGTGAAATCTGGAGGAGGAGGTGTGGGGGTGCTTTGCTGGTGACACTGTCAGTGATTTAATTAGAATTCAAGGTACACTTATCCAGCATGGCTACCACACCATTCTGCAGCGATACACCATCCCATCTAGTTTGTGCTTCGAGAGACTTTCATTTGTTTTTCAACAGMACAATGACCCAACACACCTCCACAGGCTATTTGACCAAGAAGGAGAGTGATGGAGTGCTGCATCGGATGACCTGGCCTCCACAATRACCCGACCTCAACCCAATTGAGATGGTTTGGGATGTGTTGGACCGTAGAGTGACGGAAAAGCAGCCAACAAGTGCTCAGCATATGTGGGAACTCCTTCAAGACTGTTGGAAAAGCATTCCAGGTGAAGCTGGTTGAGAGAATGCCAAGAGTGTGCAATGCTGTCATCAAGGCAAAGGGTGGCTACTTTGAAAAATCTAAAATATATTTGTATTTGGTTAACAACTTTTTTGGTTACAACATGATTCCATATGGGTTATTTCATAGTTTTTATGAATAATGTTTGTATAAAATAGTAAAAATAAAAAACCCTTGAATGAGTAGGTGTGTCCAAACTTTTGACTGGTACTGTATATTCATACACACTACATGAACAAAATTATGTGGACACCTGCTGGTCGAATATCTCATTCCAAAATCATGGGCATTAATATGGAGTTGGTCCCCCCCTTTGCTGCTATAACAGCCTCCACTCATCTGAGAAGGCTTTCCACTGGATGTTGGAACATTGCTGCGGGGACTTGCTTCCATTCAGCCACAAGCATTAGTGAGGTCAGGCACTAATGTTGGGCAATTAGGCCTGRCTCGTAGTCGGCGTTCCAATTCATCCCAAAGGTGTTCGATGCGGTTGAGGTCAGGGCTCTGTGCAGGCCAGTCAAGTTCTTCCACACCTATATCGACAAACCATTTCTGTATGGACCTTGCTTTGTGCACAGGGACATTGTCATGCTTGTACAGGAAAGGGCCTTCCCCAAACTGTTGCCCCAAAGTTGGAAGCACAGAATCGTCTAGAATGTCATTGTATGCTGTAGCGTTAAGATATCRCTTCGCTGGAACTAAGGGGCCTAGCCTGAACCTTAAGAAACAGCCCCAGACCATTATTCCTCCTCCACCAAACTTTACATTTGGCACTATGCATTGGGGCAGGTAGCGTTCTCCGGGCGTCCTCCAAACCCAGATTCGTCTGTCGGACTGCCAGATGGTGAAGAGTGATTCATCACTCCAGAGAACACATTTCCACTGCTTCAGAGTCCAATGGCGGTGAGCTTTACACCACTCCAGCCAACGCTTGGCATTGCGCATGGTGTTCTTAGGCTTGTGTGCAGCTGCTCGGCCATGGAAACCCATTTAATGAAGCTCCCGACAAATAGTTATTGTGCTGATGTTGCTTCCAGAGGCAGTTTGCAACTCGGTAGTGAGTGTCGCAACCGAGGACAGATTATTTGTACGCGCTATTTACTCACTCATGGTCCCGTTCTGTGAGCTTGTGTGGCCTACCACTTCGKGGCTGAGCCYTTGTTGCTCCTAGAAGTTTCCACTTCACAATAACAGCACTTACAGTTGAACGGGGCAGCTATAGCAGGGCACAAATTTGACGAACTGACTTGTTGGGTTGTTGGCATCTTATGACGGTGCCATGTTGAAAGTCACTGAGCTCTTCAGTAAGACTATTCTACTGCCAATGTTTGTCTATGGACATTGCATGGCTGTGTGTTCGATTTATCGTCCTGTCAGCAACATTTGTGGCTGAAATGGCCAAATCCACTAATTTGTAGGGGTGTCCACATACTTTTGTATAGACCCCCCCCCCCCCACCAGAGAGACTTCACCTAAATTACAAAATGACATTGGTTTGTTTATAGACCAGGTATGACAGCAACCCATGCTTTGGTTTTGTTTAACTGGCCACTATTTCAAATGCTACCTTTTTAGAATTTGTGGCACAAATCCAATGCAATGCAATTGTAGCTATATTAGCATTTTGGCGCTTCATATCCAAATCATCTATAAGTAACGTCATTGAGTTAGTTACACAATATATGTTTTGATACTTTAGATTTGGACATTAAGCATGAAAATGCTAATACCATTGACTTGCTTTGGATTTGTGCCACAAATGCAAAAAAGTTAGCATTTGAAACAGTGWCCAACAAAACCATTTCCTGAGTATTATATGAATACTATAAATWAAAATTGCCAATTTGGGTCAAACCAATTAGCTTCATTTCTCTCAACAAAACAATATTGCAGGAATGCTTATGTTACTAACAGAAACCATTTCAGAACAATCCAGATGGTGGGTGTCAATCGTCTGTGCTTTTTGAGGTTGAATGACTCCTCAACTGTCTGAGGGGAAAGGTCGTCAGACGTGCCCTTCGAAAGACAGGAATTACATCTTTAACAGACACAGTAAGACTAAAGCTGAGCTGAAAAGTCAATACAAATGACTTTTTTTTTTGTTCTCAGTGTTTGTCACAATAAAACAAATAGGCCTACTGGTTTACAGTGTCCTATCAATACAGAACASAACCACAGTGGAGAACACTAACTAATCCACAGGGAAGTAAACATATAGAGCAAGCTTATTTCAGTGGTAAGTAGAGGCAACTTCAGAGGCTGAAAGGAGAGGAAGACAAGAACACAAGCAAGGCATGGAAGGACGAACGGTCATCCAGACAGAGACAGATCACAGCGTGGTGGTAGGTAGCTCAGGAAAGGACATAGTAGTAACATCGATAACACTCAAGAATAGGTTGAACATTTCCTCAGATGAGAATACCTTTTTTTAAGGACACCTAGAAAGGTCAGAGGTCCATTTTAGGCATTTCCTCAAGAGTAGCATATCTGGAAAAATGGGATCTTTAGGAATTGATTGTGTTCAACATTTCAGGCAATGTGATAAATTGTCCTGAAGAGCAGCACGTCTTATTCACACACTGATTGCAAAGTACATCAAGTAACCTATGTTTCTAACCAGGCATGATTGTCTACTGATGCCACTCTCCCCATCTCTTCCTTCCTTTGAGAAGAATGTCATCAGAGGATAAGACTGTGGAGCCCTCTGACCAGGGACCCTCGCTGCCCTCTGTTAGTGCAGGGGCCACATCCACAGGAAGCCCTGCCCAGACAGACAAGCGCCCCAGGGGCAGACCTCGCAAGGATGCTGCCACCACCATCGTACCCCAGGCGCCACCCACAACTACATCCAAGACCAGGAAGAAGTATGTTGTTTACCCTCCATTTCTTAACAATTGCTATTGATCATAAGACGCCTGTGAAAGTAGACTTTCTCTCATGTACAGTAGACATAGACTTGCCCGAGTCATCACYAACAATAGTCAGTCTTGTGTGCAGTTAGCCTGCATTTTGCTTATCTGGTTGGAACTATGAGCTAGTGGCTATTCCGCTGCCCCAAAAGCTCTTAAAACATTACACAGATACTATCCAAAGCATCAGGCAAAGATCTCATTTAGCAGATGCTGTTATCTAGAGCTATTCTGCATACTGAACAATGGTATAAATCCAGGAAACTTGAGCACACAAGCTTTCCCAGYTTTTATTGTATGCAGCAGTACCAACCGGRCTCCTTCGTCATTTCCATGGCAACACATAATGCAGCTCAGGGAGCCCTTCTGTCTATTATGATGCCTACAAGGTACCTAACTCTCTGCTCACACACTCCATATCCTCAATATCCTAATATGTTGACCCCAGATGAAATTAGTCAATCAATCAATAATTAAAATTATATGTTTATTGTATGGCTATAAGGACAGCTGAGACCATTCCGGTCTAGGTCACATTAGCTGATAGGTTGGTTGGTGGGAGTGGCATAGCATAGCATGTCATAGGTCCCATTGTTTTACAGCATGCAATGGATCCAAGGAATACATAGCCTAGGCCTGCTATCTATGGTTTGGTTGTATTTCCCAGAATMAGCTGACCCCTGGGACGGTGGAGGGAAGTATGTTTTATTACTAGGGCTGTCAAACTATTATAAAATGTGTAATCGAGTTAATAGCAGGATTTGCTGTGATTCATCTCAAATTCTCAATTTGCTCAAATTGAACTGTAATTTAAGATTCTTTACACAAAAACCATTACAAGAATCTAAGTCTTGATTTTATCCAAAAGTAAATTGATAAAGCACACTTTAAATTGCATTGTTTTTAGCTGCATAGATTATGTATTTAAAGTTTTCAGTGTATTTTGAACGCTATCAGATAATGCAATTAATCACACTAAATATTTTTAATTATTAACAAATTTTGCATCTCGGGCAGCAGCCTTAAATGAGGGGGAGGGGATGCTTTCGGTTTATACCCCAAGTTATTTATTACCATGTTGTTTTTGCAAGAAGAGTAAGATGTGAAGTGTTCATATCAGGAGAATTAACATTTTTAGTCTAGAGCTATTGATACTGTATTGTCTTTGCAACATATATCAACCGGGCACTATTTTGCAGTGGTGGAAGAAGTACTAAATTGRCCTACTTTAGTAAAAGTAAAGATACCTTAATAGAAAATGACTCAAGTAAAAGTGAAAATCACCCAGTAAAATACTACTTCAGTAAAAGTCTTAAGTATTTGGTTTTAAATATACTTAAGTATCAAAAGTAAATGAAATATCAAAAGCAAAAGTAAACGTATTAATAATTTAAAATTCCAGGCAACACAATTTTTCTTGGATTATTTATTTATGGATAGCCAGGGGAACACTCCAACACTCTGACTTTAATTTACAAATGAAGCATTTGTGTTTAGTGAGTCCTCCAAGTGTGTGAATTTGAAAATTTTCCAGAAAAAATTTAACAAGTACTTTTGAGTAAAAAAATCAGTCCCTGATTAGAGGGAACATGAAAAAATGCAGTGGAARTGGAGTTGAGTTTGAGGGCCTTTAGAAGTTAGAAATTGTTTGATTTCGAGACTGGGTTGGTTGTCATCCACCATTCCAGTCCCGAACAGGGAATCCGTGCCAGGTTTTGTTGTCAGCTCCCTGATAGCTGGAACTACTTACAGCATTATTTTCACTCTTCTTTTTTCTCTCTCTCTCTTGTTGGGGATCATGGAGAGAAGTTGCAGAGGGGTTGGGGAGCTGGATGTTATAGTCCTTTAGGGTGTTTTGACATTTAACGCTGCAATATGTAACTTTATGGTCCACCTGACCAAATTCACATAGAAATGTGAGTTATAGGTCTGTCATTCTTATTGAAAGCAAGTCTAAAAAGCGGTGCACATGTTCTATGTGCGCTTTTCTATGCTTCCCGTTCTTAAAGGTGCAATATGCAGCTTTCAAAAATCTGTATTGTTTGCCTAATTTCAGTTTGCAACAAAACAAGCAGCGCGTTGTGTAGGGAATCATTGTACCATCTAAACCGCTGTGAAATATCTTTTAAATAACCAAACATTTTGTATTTACAGCTGTTTGAAGCTGGTGTACAAAACAGAAAGTAAAAGATGCATAAACTAAACTAAACAATGGGAACCATGGAAATAGCGCACAACTTATCTATTGCTTCTTAGACTTGGTTTCAGATGTATAACTCACATTTCTATTTGAATTTGGTTGGGTCGGCAAAAAAGTTGCATAATGCAGCTTTACGTTTCCTTTTTGCGTTTTCTACTTTTGGTTCTGTACACCAGCTGAAAATACTAGATTTTGTTTATTGAAAAGATATTTCACAGCATTTAGATGGTACAATGACTCTCTACACTATACATTGCTTGTTTTGTCACAAACTGAAATAGACATTTTAACAACCAGAAAAAGGTGGAGTGATTTCTGTGTATTGCACCTTTTTAAAGAAAAGTCAAAAGAAAAGGCTACATGAGAGCATATGGCCACCACTGTAGGCACACCACGCTGGGAATGGTCACAGACAGGCTTATGATGCTATGCAGTTGCGTCTGCTTAGTCTATATGTCAGATACTGTTATGTATCTGCTGCTCATCATATAAAAATACCTTGGTTAATAATTAGGTAGCCCTGGTAATTGTGGAGAAGGTGTATTCATGCCAGTGTAGTGATGTCAGATCAGATGTATCAGCCACTTAATACAGGGTAACTTTATGGTTTGTGTGTACTACCTATGATCTGAATATGGCTGATATCAGACAGCTGGACTGTCCTCAAACAGATGTATCTCTCTGCTGCAGACGTTGTTGGGRACCAGAGAAGCCCCTTACRGRCTCCCAGACAGAGAGGAGCTTGAGATGTCTTGGAACAGTGATGCATTTTTAATCCTGGTGTRGGCTACTCTACACCCCATGCCGTCATCACAGGGATGCTCCTGCCCCTTGGCTTGGAGGTTTTCCCCTTTAACTGTAGATTAGAACATTATGGATGGAGCTCTCATCACTGTGCTTTATTAGACCTGGGCCTATATTGGGCCTTAATGGACCCTTGCTTAAATATTTGTGGCCATGACTAGGCCTCGTTTCTGGAAAAAAGATCAGGGCTCTCTAGTGTCTTCTTCATTAATCATGTATTGATTTGGTACTTTCAGTTAGTGTGGTTGTTTTTTTTTCTCTTAAATTTTTTCCCTGCCRGTGCAGAAGCTTGAACTGTGTCTTTTAGGCTTCCATCTTGTTGCTTCTTATCTGGAGTGGGAAGTCATCTGGAGGGAGGAGTTGACTTGGCATCTGGCCCATTGTGATTTCTCTCTCCAGTGGCATCGAAAATTACCCCCCTCCCACTGCATCCTCCCCACTACCCCAGAGAAACGCTGGCTGCTCTCATTTGGACTGTTTGCTCTTCAATTTAYCAGGCCCACTGTGCGTGGCGCTGTTTAATTTAATCCATGACAATTATCACATCGACTCGACATGGTGGCTCTCAGATTGGGTTAAAACAACTCCTACTGGAGGACGCTGACACTGACAGATCTCTCCTCTGCTGTGTGTGTGGGGTGTGCTTTATGCACTCTGCACTCTTCATTGATGTGTTAACTTTGCTTTGCAGACAGTTGGTTTAAATAAAAAGAGGAAAAGGTGACGTCACCTTGGTTGCAAGTGTAGCAACTGTCTGTGTGTCTTCAACTCTGCCCTAGTGTCACTGACAGCTAGGATGCCATCATTATCATCAAAGGTGACGTAGCCTAGAAAACAAGTGAGAGGTGAGGAGTGGGAAAAGCTAGATGATGTGAGACATGTAGTAAAGGGAGCCGTGTGGATTTCAGGGCTGATCAACAGGAGATCAAGTCAMATCTGAGTCAGGCCAAATTCCATTTATAGCGAGAAGATCATACAATTCTGACATTTCTTCCCTCTGCCAGGCAACCTAATGATTTTAGCCTGACTACATGGGTGTGTATGATCCAAATAATTTGGTGACTTTCTAGCCTATATCTGTAGGCCCATCCATAGACCCCCAAATACTGCTATGGACAATAATAATACAACTTGACTGGTTCAAAGTTTATTGTCCCCCTTCTGTTTGAACTACTGCATCTGCAGCCATATGGCATTTCTGCTCATTTACAGCTTGTCGCTGTGTGTAGCACAACCTCTGTCCATATTACACCTCTCATCATCCAGATTGATCATATGATGTTTGTGTTAAGTTGTGTTATAKATCACTGGCTTGTTTTTACCTGATGTGTTCTCCCATTGAGTTAAAATGTGGCTTGCATATGTTCAGCAGTTACAAAAGTGTTCGTAGTCTGTAGCTTATGCTTGTCCATAACATAACGCCACCTCCACCAGGGGCACTCTGTTCACAACGTTCGTTGACATCAGCAAACCGCTCGCTCACACAACGCCATACACGTGGTCTGTGGGTGTGAGGCCGGTTGGACGTACTGCCAAATWCTCTAAAACGACGTTGGAGGCGGCTTATGGTACAGAAATTAACATTAACTTCTCTGGTGGACATTCCTGCAGTTAGCATGCCAATTGGGCGCTCCCTCAAAACTTGAGACATCTGTGGTATTGTGTTGTGTGACAAAACTGCGAATTTTAGAGTGGCCTTTTAATGTCCCCAGCACAAGTTGCACCTGTCTAATTATCATGCTGTTTAATCAGCTTCTTGATATGCCACACCTGTCAGGTGGATGGATTATCTTGGCAAAGGAGAAACGCTCACTAACAGGATGTAAACAAATGTGTGCACAACATTTTAGAGAAATAAGCTTTTTTAAAGCTTTTTTGTGCATATGAACATTTTCTGGGCTCTTTTTATTTCAGCTCATGGGACATGGGACCAACACTTTAAGTGGTGCTTTTAACATTTTTGTTCAGTGTATATTGAAGATCATTGAAAGTCGGGGGGGAGAATCGTGCTCCTCCTGCTTGACCCCTCCCCATTACCTCTTGCCCCCTCCCCACACCCCCATGCCCTCCATGGTACCAGCAGCTTGCACCACCACATACCACTCTGCCTTGCCTTGCCCAGCGGCCTGAGTGCCTCCATTAAGAACCAGTGACAGCTGTGACTATATTTAACTAATTCATGATCAACTCCCACCAGCCTCCTAAGGGAAGCAAACACAATAACTTTTCTATTTTTCTTTCTCTCTTTTTCTCCCTTTTTCTCCCTCTCTCTTTTTCTTGCTCTCCCCTTCTCGTTCTCTCGCTCATAATTTCTCTCTCGCTCATTTTTTTCTCTTTCTCAATTCAAAGTGCTTTATTGCCATGGGAAACATATGTTTACATTGCCAAAGCAAATGGAATAGACAATAAACAAAAGGGAAAGAAACAAGGGAAACATTAGTAAACATTACACTCACAAAGGTTTTTAAAAAGAATATAGACATTTCAAATGTTATATTATTGGCTATGTACAGTGTTGTAACAATGTGCAAGTAGTTTAAGTATGAAAGGAAAAATAAACAATGTTTACAATGTTTACCATGTTGTTTGTGCTCCTCTGGTTGCCCTTTTCTCATGGCAACGGGCCACACATCTTTCTGCTGTGATTGCACACTGTGGTATTTTGCCTGACAGATATGGGAGTTTAACAATGTTTGATATGTTTTCAAATTCTTTGTGGTCTGTGTGATCTGTGGGAAATATGTGTCTTTAATGTGGTCATACATTTGGCAGGATGTTAAGAAGTGTAACTGGCCTCCTGAGTGGTGCAGTGGTCTAAGGCATCAGTGCTATCTGTGTCGCTGGAGATCCTGGTTCGAGTCCAGGCTCTGGCGCAGCCGGCCGCGACCAGAAGACCCATGGGGCGGCGCACAATTMGCCCAGCGTTGTCCGTTTTAGGGGAGGATTTGGCCGGCAGGGATGTCCTTGTCCCATCACGCTCTAGCGACTCCTGTGTCAGCCAGGTGTACGGTGTTTCCTCCAACACATTGGTGTGGCTGGCTTCCGGGTTAAGCGGGCATTGTGTTAAGAAGCCGTGCGGCTTGGTTGGGTTGTGTTTCGGGGGAAGCTTGGCTCTCGACCTTTGCCTCTCCCGAGTCCGTACGGGAGTTGCAGCAATGAGACAAGACTGTAACTACCAATTGGATACCACGAAATTGGGGAGAAAAAGGGGTAAAAGATTTTAAAAATGGCATTCCAATTTGCTCAATTTTTTTGTTGATTCTTTCCACTGTGTCAAATAGTTGTCTTTTTACTTTCTCATAATTTGGTTGTCCTGGAGGTCTGTTTGTGTTTATGAACAGAGCCTCAGAACCAGCTGTCTGAGGGGACTCTTCTCTACATTAATCTCTCTGTAGGTGAGGGCTTTGTGGTGGAATGTGTGAGCATTACTTCCTTTTAGGTGGTTTTAGAATTATAATAGCTCTTTTCTGGATGTTGATAACTAGTGGGTATAGTCCTCGTTCTGCTCTGCATGCGTTGTTTTGGGGTTTTGCGTTGTACATTAAGTATATTTTGACAGAATTCTGCATGCAGTCTCAATTGGGTGTTTGTCCCATTTTCTGAATCCTTGGTTGGTGAGTGGACCCCAGACCTCACAACCAAAGAGGGCAATGGGTTCGATAACTGATTGAAGTATTTCTAGCCAGATCCTAATTGGGATGTTGAGTTTTATGTTCCTTTTGATGGCGTAGAAGACCCTTGTACCCTTGCCTTGTATCTCAGATCGTTCCCAGCCTTGTGGAAGTTYCCTATGGTGTTGATGTTTAGGCCGAGGTAGGTGTCATTCTTTGTAGGTTCTAGGGCAACAGTGTCTAGATAAATATTATATTTGTTGTCTTGGTTACTGGACCTTTTTTGGAACACCGTTATTTTTGTCTTATTGAGATTCACTGTCAGGGCCCAGGTCTGACAGAATCTGTGTAGAAGATCTATCTGCTGCTGTCGGCCCTCCTTGGTTGGGGACATTAGCACCAGATCATCTGTAAACAGTAGACATTTGAGTCCAGTAGGGTGAGGCTGGTTGCTGCAGACTGTTCTAGTGCCCTCACTAATTCATTGATATATATATATATATGTTGAAGAGGGTGGGTCTCAAGCATTCTCTCTCTCTTCTCTCTCTCTCTCTTTCTCTTTCTTTTCTCTTTCTTTTTCTCTCTCTCTTTTTTCTCTCTCTCTTTCTCTCTCTCTCTCTTTCTCTCTCTTCTCTTTCTCTTTCTTTCTTTCTCTCTCTCTTTCTCTTTCTCTCTCTCTCTTGTCTTCTCTCTTTCTTCTCTTTTCTTCTCTTTTCTCTCTCAGGGGGCGTACCAGAGGTAGAGTGGTTGTGGAGGAGGAGGACAGCAGCATGGACGGGACGGAGGCAGCCGCCTCAGAGAGCCCCCTCAGGACAACAACAGGTGAGTCAGTCACCCCCCATGTGAGACTAGGTGGTCACCTTAAGTCCGTCTATTTTGGTCTTGACTGCACTGGTGAGTGGTATGGAACTCCAGCTGAACTCAGAGCGTACACATCCTGGCTGACGAGAGTATACACATATACAGAGTGTTTCTCAAAAAAAGCATACTACCGTGCTCTGAGCATGCAAATTGGAGCACGGGAGAGTCCCAATCAAAGTATGCGAAAATGGAGCACGGCGGGCGCTTCTCAATATGATATTTTAAGCATGCTTTGATGCAAGCTTCAACGGTAAAGTATGCAAAGAAATATGAAGCAACCACATAAAAAATGACAAACGTTATTGAAATCAATGCAGACATTATTTGAGCTGAAGCGAGAGAAAAATACATGACTTTGGAATGAAATGTTGCTACAATATTTTATTCTGATACGTAGTAAATAATTCTGTGTTAATCTTGCCATTTTTACCTGCCTACGTACCATAGATAGCAAGCCCATAATAAGTCAATAGGGCTAACAACTAGTACTGTTAGCTTGCCAGATAGCGCGAAGAATTGTTAGCTAGCTACCCACGAAAAATCTTGCATAATATTAGTTTTAGGTCATTTTGCCTGTTAAACAATCTCGGTTAGCTACATTATTAGGATTCACATACAGCTAGCTGATAGTTATGAAGTGAAACATGCTTCGTGTGTATCTTGTTTTTGTCTATATGCCATTGTTGTCCTGGCTGGAAGACGGTTCATGATAGTGACTGTTAAGGCAGTAGGGCAACTGGCTAGCCATGAAGAATTTGTAGCTACCCATGAAACATGTACAGATCTACCTGCATAACATTAGTTTTAGGTCATTTTTTGCCTGTTTAACTTTCTCACGAAGTCACCCAACCCGGCATCCGGAGCACCCCCCAACCCCACCCCACTGAGTAGCATAGCTAGAGAGCGTCACAAGTAACTTGAGCATCTAAATATCATTAAAATCACAAGTCTAAGGACACCAGGATGAAAGATGACAGGTCTTGGTGAATAAAGCCACCAGTTCAGATTTTTAAAATGTTTTACAGGGAAGACACAAATATGTAAATCTATAGCTAAACCACGTTAGCGAAGGACACGAGAATTTTTACCACGGCAGATTTCGGCTAGGCGCCCACGGCCAGTTCACAGGCACAACAGATATGATATAACATTCGTTAAAATGGGGCTTTACTATGGCTGATCTTTTCATCAGAATGTTAGCAAAAGTGTCCCTTTGTCAAAGATGAGTCGTTGCTGGTTCCGTTCAGATATTCTTCCTGCCCCTCTCATTTAGCACAGGTACCGGTCGAGTGGCACTATTCTCAAACGTTAAATACAACCGACAACGGAAACACCGCAAAACTCCCGGAAAAATTCAAATAATCTGATTAAACTATATTTGAAAAAACATACATTACGATGATATGGTCCACATGTATCAAAACAAAATTCGACACGGAGATAGTTGCATACATAACGCCAGCAAAACAGTACAACAAACGCAGCTCAAATTCGAAGCGATTCAGCAAACCCGGGAAGTTGCTCGGTCACGCCAAAAAAGGGGTCCAATTTCACGTTTCAGTCCCAGTATAAACAAAAGAATTTCTCCTCTTGACGTCCTCTTGACAACCAGAGGAAGGCGAATGAAGTGGTTTTCTGTCATAGGAGCACGACACCATATATAGCGCAGAGCTTTGAAGCCAGCATAACACATCTTGATATTTATGTTCGTTGGTCATGGAAAGTGCTGTGGAATTGACTTCTGTATCACTCAGAGACAAAATTGAAAGCGGTTTTTAGAAACCTAGGGATTGGTTTTCTGTTCCAATGGTATTATTTACTATGCATATAGTAAGAGCAATAATTGAATAAGAGGCAGTTTTAATCTGTAGAGCAAATTATGCTAATGCGGAAAATAGCACCCCCTGTATTCTCAATTAACTAGCTGGCTTGCTAGATTATTCCGATTCACACATCTAGCTGATAATTATGAAGCTAAAACGTTTGCTTGTGTTTATCTTGTTTTGTCTATTGTTGCCATTGTCCTGGCTGGAAGAAGGTTCAGTGAATGGAAGTGAACGTGAGGTAATACAGTAGGGGGAGTGCGGACTGCTTCTCAAATGTATTGTTTATGCGTCTCCACACTCTCGTCCTCACAAAAATGTACTCACGAGGACGTGGTCGGAGAATGCACTCGGAGATGAGTGTGGAGCACGGTACTATGCATATTGAGAAACGCCCAGAGTGTCTTATAGGAGCTCTCAGAGGCAGTGGAGAGGTTACCCGGCAATCCAGCTGTAATTGAATGGGTTAACTTCAGCTGTGAAGCTGCAGCTAGCTGCTTTTTTTTCTATCTTTCCTCTATGCTCGCTCTCCTCTCTCTCTCTCTCGTCGGTTCTCTGCTCGTCGGTTTCTCTCTCGTCGGCCTCTGTCTGTCTCTCGGCCTCTGTCGGTCTCTCTGTCAGTCTCTCTCTCTGTCAGTCAGTCTGTCTGTCTGGTCTGCTCTTGTCTGCTCTGTTCTGGTTCTTGGTCGTGTTCTCGGTCTCTCTCCCGTCTCTGTCTGTCTCTCGGTCTCTGTCTGTCTCTCGGTCTCTGTCGTCTCGTCTCTGTCCTCTCTGTCTGTTTCTGTTGTCTCTTGGTCTCTGTCAGCCTCTGTCGGTCTCTCTGTCAGTCTCTCTCTGTCGGTTTGTGTCTCTCTCGGTTTGTCTCTCTCGGTCTTGTCTCTCGTCGGTCTGTCTGTCTGTCTTCTCTGTCGGTCTCTCTCTGTCTCTGTCACTCTGTCTCCTCGGTCTGTCTCTCTCTGTCGGTCACTCGGTCTCTGTCTATCTGTTTCTCGGTCTCTGTTATAGTCTCCCGGTCTCTGTCTATATGTCTCCCGGTCTCTGTCTATCGTCTGTCGGTCTGTCTCTCAGTCTCTGTTGGCTCTGTCTGTGGTCTGTCTCTGGGGCTCTGTCGGTCTTCTGTCGCGTCTGTCTCGGTCTCTCTGTCTCGTCGTCTCGCTGTTCGGTCTCCTGTCTCGTCTCTCTGTCTCGTCTCTCTGTCTCTACCGTCTCGTCTGTCTCTGTCTCGTCTCTGTCTCGTCGGTCTCTGTCTGTTCTGTCTCGTCTATCGTCTCGGTCTCTGTCTGTCTCTCGGTCTCTGTCTGTCTCTCCGTCTCTCTCTGTGGCTGTCTGTTTCTGTTTGTTTCTGTTTGTCTCTTGGTCTCTGTCAGCCTTTGCCGGTCTGTCGGTCTGTCTCGGTCTGTCTGTCCGGTCTGGTCTGTCTCTGCGTCTGTCTGTCTCGGTCTGTCTGCTCGGTCTGTCTGTCTCGGTCTTCGGTCTCGGTTTGTCTGTCTGTCTCTCGGTCTCTGTCTGTCTCTCAGTCTCTCTCTTTCTGTCTGTTTTCTGTCTGTTTCTCGGTCTTCTCTCTCGTCTCTCTCTCGGTCTCTGTCTCTCTCTGTCTGTTTCTGTTTGTCTTCTTGGTCTCTGGCAGCCTCGCTGTCAGTCGTCTCTGCTGTCTCTCTCGGTTTGTCTCTCTCGAGTCTGTCCTCTCCGTCTGTCTCTCTCGGTTTGTCTCTCTCTCGGTCTGTCTCATCTCGGTCATGTCTGTCTGTCTCTCTGGTCGTCTCTCATTTCAAGTCAATTGACTTTATTGACATGGCAAGTTATTATTACTTACATTGTCAAAGTTATACATATCGAAAAAATTTAAATAAAATATATATGTATATATATACACAAAATATATATATATTTATATATAAAATAAATGGTGGATTAAAGCAATCAATAATATAGTAGTAGTGGACATGGGATTTACCATTAATAACAGCTACAACAACAATATTAATCAGAAACACAATACCATTTAAAGCAACGTAGTAGACCCAGTGTCAACAATGACTAGAAGACACTGACCTGCTCTCTGTCTCTGTCACTCTGTCTCTCTCGGTCTGTCTCTCTCTGTCGGTCACTCAGTCTCTGTCTGATCTGTTTTCTCGGCTCTGTCTTATGTCTCCCCGTCTTCTGTTCTATCTCTGTCGGGTCTGTCCTCAGTCTCTGTTGGTCTCTGTCTGTCGGTCTGTCTCTGGGGGCTCTGTCGTTTCTGTCTCTGTCGGTCTGTCTCCGGTCTCTCTGTCTCGGTCTCTCTGCTCTCGGTCTCTCTGTCTCGGTCTCTTCTGTCTCGTCTTCTCTGTCGGTCACCGGTTCTGTCGTGTCTCTGTCTGTCTGTCTCGGTCTGTCTGTCCAGGTGCTCTCGTCTCGGTCTCTCTTGTCTCGTCTCTCTGTCTCGGTCTCGCTGTCTCGGTCTCTCTGTTCTCGCTCTCTGTCTCGGTCTCTCTGTCTCTTCTGCTCGTCCACTCGGTCTCTGTCTGTCTCTGTCCTATCTGTCTCGGTCTCTGTTATCTGTCTCTGGCTAATCTCTCGGTCTCTGTCTTGTCTTCTCGCGTTTCTGTCTGGTCTCTCGTTCTCTCTCTTTCTGTCTGTTTTCTGTTTGTTTCTGTTTGCTCTCTTGGGTCCTCTTTGTTCAGCCGTTTCTTTGTCGGTCTGGTCTTGCTTGGTTCTCGGTCTGTCTCGGTTCTTGTCTTGTTCGGGTCTTTTGGTTCTTCGGGTTCGGTTTCGTTGCCTTTCGGTTTTTTGTTTTTTTGTCTGTCTTTCTCGGTTTTTCCCTTCTGGTCTGGCTCTCTTCAGGTCCCTCTCTTTTTTTTTTCTGTTTCTGTTGTCTTCTTGGTCCTCTTCATTCCAGCCTCTGTCGGTCTTTCCTCTGTCACTCTGTCTCTCTCTCGGTCTCTCTCATGGTCTCTCTCTGTCTGTCCTGTCCACTCTTGGTCCGGTTTCACAATCCTCTCTCGTG
>NW_019957525.1:163100-177683 GCF_002910315.2 Salvelinus sp. IW2-2015 | reverse complement strand
ACCGAGAGAGATTGTGTTTCCTGTCTCTCTGTGCCAGTTCGTCTTGTATGTTTCCAAGTCAACCAGTGTATTTCCCGTTCTCCTGCTTTTTGCTATTCTCCTTTTCCTAGTCGTCCCGGTTTTGACCATTGCCTGTTTCTGGACTTTGTACCCGCCTGCCTGACCATTCTGCTGCTGCCTTGACCACGAGCCTGTCTGCCACTCTGTACCTCCTGGACTCTGAACTGGTTTTGACCCTTTGCCTGTCCACGACCATTCTCTTGCCTACTCCTTTGTATTAATAAACCACTGTAAGACTTCAACCATCTACCTCCTGTGTCTTTATTTGGGTCTCGCCTTGTGCCTTGATTAGTTGCCCTTTTCTTGTGGCAACAGGTCACACATCTTGCTGCTGTGATGGCACACTGTGGTATTTTCACCCAATAGATATGGGAGTTTATCAAAATTGTAATTTTTTCAAATTCTTTGTGGGTCTGTGTAATCTGAGGGAAATATGGTATCTCTCTCTCCTCTCTTATTCTGTCCAAGCAGGAGTATCTGGTCACCCTGTAACACCTTATGAGTGACAGCGACCTACAACTAGTGTTCAGCCAACCACAGGGATGCACAATAACCGCTACCCTGAAAGGGCAATCCTTTTCAAGTGAACTGTTCATGCCCTCCCCTCCACCGAGTGCTATGGGCTCTCCATGTCTTTTTGGTCAACTGATCAACTGAACCCTGACTCAACAGACCAATTAGTAAAGACAACAGTTACACTGTAAAAAAAAATCCTGTGTCTGAATATTACTGTGCGTTATGACTGATTTATAAATATGCCTACTCATTGGCCACAAAGCCAATGGTCGGTTAAGTTGAACCTTGGAACAGTTGGATTATAGCTCTACCAGACACCAGTTTACTGTATTGTTACTGTTTATATGAGTAACTCCACTTGACTGTGGTCCGGAGGGAGGCGCTCACATGAGGTTTGGATGGTGAAGTAGGTTAAAATGATGAACTATGTAGGGACTTAATGTCTGAGACGGCAGAACAGCATCCCAGACAAACTGTCACAGGAACAGAACTAGCTCCTTGACCCTGTGCTATACACTGAGGGTACAAAACATTAGGAAACCTTCCTAATATTGAGTTGCACCCCCTTTTGAGCTAAGAACAGCCTCAATTCGTCAGAGCAGGGACTTACAAGGTGTCGAAAGCGTTCCACAGGGATGCTTTTGACTCTAATCCTTCCCACTGTTGTGTCAGATTGGCTCGATGTCCTTTGTGTGGTGGACCATTCTTGATACAAACGGGAAACTGTTCAGTGTTAAAAACCCAGCAGCGTGGCAGTTCTTGACACACTCAAACCAGTCGCCTGGCACCTACTACCATACCCATTCAAAAGACACTTATATGTTTTGTCTTGTCCATTCCCCTCTGAATGGCACATGCGCAATCCATGTCTCAATAGTCTTAAGGTTTAAAATCCTCCCTTCATCTACATGATGGAAGTGGATTTAAAAAGTGACATCAATAAGGGATCATAGATTTCACCTGGATTCACCTGGTCAGTCTGTCATGGTGTTCCGAATGTTTTGTACACTCAGTGTACATGTATAATACACACTTTTACATGTGTGAAACAGGACAAATAAAAGCACTCACCTAATTATTTTTTATAATTGTTTATTCGAATTCTTTGCGGTAGGGAAGTTCCACAATTTCCTAGAGAGACTGGGTGAACTTTTCTGAGATTGGGTAACCTTTCCAATAGTTGCTTAGAATACTGCAACTGTTTCAGTCTCCAGCCATCGATCATCGTCATCATATCTGCTAGCCTGCTTTCATGTCTGCCAGAGATTTCCACAGTAAGAAACATGACGATTCTTCAACTGAATGGTTCACACCTGATGCCCTCAATTGCCCTTCGTGCCCACCCCCTACCCTATAATTCTGTATTTCTTTCTGACTGTAATGTGTATACAGGTAGGCCAGAAAAGCTACATCACTGATTGGAAGATGATTGGCAACCCTGATTAGAAGCACCTGCTGCTCATCGGTTGCTCACTTGTGTTCCCTGCAAATGTGGTTCTCAATGAAAATAAAATTGTACCTACACACTGAAGAAGGCTGCAGAGCCGAAACGTCTGTGTACGCTATCCAGATGCAGTGAAAATAATAACGAAAAGAAAAACGAAGTAAGATTTATGAGAGATCTTTTTGCGTGCAGACACATTACACCTTTTGTTKATCATTCTTCAACTTATTTTATTTGATCCGCTCAAAATCAGTCTGATGTTGGCTAGCGGTCCTTACCGCCGGTCCCTACCGCTAGCAGTCCAACTGATGTTGGCTAGCAGTCCTTACCGCTAGCAGTCCAACTGATGTTGGCTAGCGGTCCTTACCGCCGGTTCTTACCGCTAGCAGTCCAACTGATGTTGGCTAGCGGTCCAGCTGCAACCAGCAGCCACAACGGCCCTCGAGGAAAAGCTAATCCAGCATTCAGAAGGGTCCCCCTAAAACTGTCACTAGGAATGATCATGTTGCCATTAATGTGGCTATTACATGTAGTGGGAATAGAAAAGTCATTTGCAGTTTGATTATTGTTGCTAAACTGCGACAGTTATCCTTACAAAAATGATCTGTTTGACATTTAACCGTGACATTTTGGAATGTTAACTGAAATTGTAACTAAGTAACATGTTTGCTGCAAATAGAACACTTGTTGAACTCACCTCAGGGAACACTGGAGCTCTGCCAACATTCCATTAGAGCGCTTTGTCCTCAGACAAATCTCTGATGACATTTTGACCTACTAAAACTCTTTCAATGGCCCTCACAACATCGCCTGAAGACCTCCTCAAAATAGCCTCCTACTCAGAAACCTTTCATCTCTTTTTAGAACCCAGGTAGACAGTCTAGTGGTGCAGTACTGTGACCCAAATACGGATCCTAAGGCACAGGGCCATGGCCCAGTGTCCAAGCCAATTCACTACATATGTGCAACTGACATTGACGTTTTGCTGTGCCATCACATAGGATGCTTAGTACACAGTGTATGTTCGGCCCCCTGGGTTGGAGTCAATTCCATCTTAACTTCTCGTCCCCAGTTAACTCTACAAACAGTAGTTGAGGACAGTAATGAAAGACGCCTCATAGAGAATGATTGGCCACTGCCACTGCACTTTAAAACTCACTGGTAAACAGACTTAGCCTTATTCATCATGTMATTCAGCCTCTCTGAATAAGATAGAAGGAGTTGATATTGCCCACAGAGTATTATTTGCCTCTCTTTCACCAGAAGAGTTACTGGACTCTAAAGCTGCTCCACTTTGATGGAACATCTTGTTTTTTTTCATGTCCCAGCAGCAAAAATGTTTTTTGAAGTGTCGCCTTGGTACCAAGAGAAGGCTCTCCATGGTTACAAATGTAACTCTCTCTTGTGCAGCAACAACAGGGAGCCAACGTGTTCTCTTTTAGAGATTTTGGCACATGGCTTATCTGATCTGGACAAAAGCGATTGCTGGGTCACACAATTACACCTGGAGATTAAATCAATGCAACAGATGATTTTCCATGGACTTGGAAACAACTAACCCTGTTCTACTTTCTCTCACTTGCATAACAAACCAACATATTTTTTCTGAGATTAGTGAGGACTTTCAGATCCAGGGAATATAATAATAAAGCTGTAGGCTAGCTGGGAATATGGGATATAGGGACAATATGGGATATAGGGACAATATGGGATATAGGACAATATGGGATATAGGACAATATGGATATAGGGACAATATGGATATAGGACAATATGGATATAGGGACAATATGGGATATAGGGACAATATGGGATATAAGGACAATATGGGTATTGGACAATATGGTATAGGCATATGGGATATAGTGTCAAGTTCTGACCATAGTTCTTGTGTGTTTTTGCTTGTTTTAGTTGTGGTCAGGACGTGAGCTGGTGGGCATTCTATGTTGTGTGTCTTGTTTGTCCGTTTCTATGTTTGGCCTAATATGGTTCTCAATCAGAGGCAGATGTTTGTGTTGTCTCTGATGGAATCATATATAGGTGGCTAGTTTTGTGTTGGGGTTTTGGGTGTTGTTTCCTGTCTCTGTGTTTTCTCTGCACCAGATAGGGCTGTATCTTCAGATAAGAGGAGGAAGGCTGCCGTTACATATAGGACAAGATGGGATATAGGAACAATATGGATAAGAACAATATGGATATAGGACAATATGGGACAAATATGGGATATAGAGACAATATGGGATATAGAGACAATATGGGATATAGGACAATATGGAATATAGGGACAATATGGCTATTGACAATATGGGCTATAGGGATATGGGATATAGGACAATATGGGCTATAGGGACAATATGGCTATTGGACAATATGGGATATAGGGACAATATGGGATATAGGCAATATGGGTATAGTGCACGTTCTGACCATAGTTCTTGTGTGGTTTGCTTGTTTTAGTGTTGGTCAGGACGTGAGCTGGGTGGGCATTCTATGGTGTGTGTCTTGTTGTCCGTTTCTATGTTTGGCCTAATATGGTTCTCAATCAGAGGCAATGTTTGTGTTGTCTCTAGTGGGATCATATACAGTGGGGAAACAAGATTTTGATACACTGCCGATTTTGCAGGTTTTCCTACTTACAAAGCATGTAGAGGTCTGTAATTTTTATCATGTACACTCAACTGTTGAGAGACGGAATCTAAAACAAAAATCCAGAAAATCACATTGTATGATTTTTAAGTAATTAATTTGCATTTTATTGCACATACATAAGTATTGACACATCAGAAAAGCAGAACTTAATATTTGGTACAGAAACCTTTGTTTGCAATTACAAAGATCATACGTTTCCTGTAGTTATTGACCAGGTTTTGCCACACACTGCGCAGCAGGGATTTGGCCCACTCCTCCATACAGACCTCTCCAGATCCTTCAGTTTCGGGGCTGTCGCTGGGCAATACGGACTTTCAGCTCCCTCCAAAGATTTTCTATTGGTTCAGTCTGGAGACTGGCTAGGCCACTCCAGGACCTTGAGATGCTTCTTACGGAGCCACTCCTTAGTGCCCTGGCTGTGCTGTTTCGGGTCGTTGTCATGCTGGAAGACCCAGCCACGACCATCTTCAATGCTCTTACTGAGGGAAGGAGGTTGTTGGCCAAGATCTCGCGATACATGGCCCCATCCATCCTCCCCTCAATTACGGTTGCAGTCGTCCTGTCCCCTTACAGAAAAGCATCCCCAAAGAATGATGTTTCCACCTCCATGCTTCACGGTTGGGATGGTGATCTTGGGGTTGTACTCATCCTTCTTCTTCCTCCCAACACGGCGAAGTGGAAGTTTAGAACCAAAAGCTCTATTTTTGTCTTCAACAGACCACATGACCTTCCCCATTCCTCCTCTGGATCATCCAGATGGTCATGGCAAACTTCAGACGGGCCTGGACATGCGCTGGTGTGAGCAGGGGACCTTGCGTGCCTGCAGGATTTTAATCCATGACGGCGTAGTGTGTTACTAATTTTTCTTTGACGACTGTGGTCCCAGCCTCTTCAGGTCATTGACCAGGTCCTGCCGTGTAGTTCTGGCTGATCCCTCACCTTCCTCATGATCATTGATGCCCCACGATGTGAGATCTTGCATGGAGCCCCAGACCGAGGGTGATTGACCATCAGTCTTGAACTTCTTCCATTTTCAATAATTGCGCCAACAGTTGTTGCCTTCTCACAAGCTGCTTGCCTTATGTCCTGTAGCCCATCCCAGCCTTGTGCAGGTCTACAATTTAACCCTGATATCCTTACACAGCTCTCTGGGCTTGGCCATTGTGGAGAGGTTGCGAGTCTGTTTGATTGAGGTTGTGGACAGGTTCTTTTATACAGGTAACGAGTTCAAACAGGTGCAGTTAATACAGGTAATGAGTGGAGAACAGGAGGGGTTCTTAAAGAAAAACTAACAGGTCTGTGAGAGCCGGAATTCTTACTGGTTGGTAGGTGATCAAATACTTATGTCATGCAATAAAATGCAAATTAATTACTTAAAAATCATACAATGTGATTTTCTGGATTTTTGTTTTAGATTCCGTCTCTCACAGTTGAAGTGTACCTATGACAAAAATTACAGACCTCTACATGCTTTGATAGGAAAACCTGCAATATCGGCAGTGTATCAAATACTTGTTCTCCCCACTGTATAGGTGGCTTGTTTGTGTTGGGTTTGTGGGTAGTTGTTTCCTGTCTCTGTGTTTTCTCTGCACCAGATAGGGCTGTATCGGTAAGCCACGTTTGTTATTTTGTTATTTAGTATTTTGTAAGTGTTCACTGTTTAATCGTCATTATTAAATCATGTTGAACACGAGCTACGCTGCGTCTTGTCCGATCCCTGCTACACCGTTACATATAGGACAAGATGGGATATAGGGACAATATGGGATATAGGACAAATTCTAAAATCACAGACCTGTCATGACTATAATGATGGTCCTTGAGGTTGGCGAAATCACAGACCTGTCATTATTATAATGATGGTCCTTGAGGGTAGTGAGGATCACAGACCTGTCATTATTATAATGATGGTCCTTGAGGGTAGTGAGATCACAGACCTGTCATTTATAATGATGGTCCTTGAGGGTAGGAGATCACAGACCTGTCATTATTATAATGATGGTCCTTGAGGTAGTGAGATCACAGACCTGTTATTACTATAATGATGCGTCTTGAGGGTAGTGAGATCACAGACCTGTCATTACTATAATGATGGTCCTTGAGGGTAGTGAGATCACAGACCTGTCATTACTATAATGATGGTCCTTGAGGGTAGTGAGATCACAGACCTGTCATGACTATAATGATGGTCCTTGAGTGGATATCACAGACCTGTCATTACTATAATGATGGTCCTTGAGGGTAGTGATATCACAGACCTGTCATACTATAATGATGGTCCTTGAGGGTAGTGATATCACAGACCTGTCATTACTATGAAGATTTTTTTCAGTAGAAAGGTTCTCATAATGCCTGGGGACCTTTGTAGTCGTCTTACTATCTGTTAATGTGTTATAGAGTTTGCCTGTAATGCTGCTTTGCTACTACTGTCATTGTGCATAATGTGAAGGAGGTCACTGGGCTTGTTTAACGGACCTCTTCTTCCCTTACCAGCTCACATCTAGACTGGGACTCAGGACCTTTGTCTCACAAACACATGTGACTGCCCCCTTGATGACGTCAGACATTTACGTCACCGATAACCTATTAGGTGGCTCGGGTGGAGACAATTCAAGCTGGGGAGTGAGATGGTTAAATGCCCATCTGGAATGCRTCCTGTGTTATGTATTGTGTTAGGCATTTCCCTCTGGATAAGTTATTCMATTCCAATATAATCCAATAATTCAATAAGCATCTTGGAGAAAAACAAAAGGGATAATGTCCACCACTAAGTAAACAAAACATTTAGAAATAATTATCATGGGGCTTATTTTTCATATCAAGGCAATCTTGAAGAAAAACAAGAGTGCCTTGATGAGGAGAAAAAAAAAAAAGTCCTACAATACATTTTTCTACATTTTTTTATTTACTAAGTAGTGGTCATTATCCCCTTTATTTTTCTCCAAGATTCTGAATTAGTGAATTATATTGGAATATAATAATTTATCACRTCATAGACTAGCCAAAGAGCACCTTATAACAAGCCTCAAAGATCTTATAGTTATTACACATTCAAGTGCACCAGCACATTGATTTTCCTCCCCAATAAGTAAGTTATTTATCACCAATCAAATCCAGGAACAAGTACCAACAGCTGGAGCAGCTGACGTTACTAAACTGCTATTACAATGCTATTCCAGAGTCAGTAAGCTAGTTATATTCTGTATCATGACGATAAAGCATTGTGAATCAGCAGTAAGTATCGTGTGCTTTGATTGGTCACTTTGTACAGTACGGGGGGGGGGGGTTTAACCAGGGGGGTTTAATACATAGCCTCAGGTGCAATCCACTAGTGCTAATTCTATTAAGCATGAGGGTTACTGGGACAGCATCTGACACGGAAAGCTGCTCAACGTCTTGCACTCGTTTAACCTCTAATCCAAAATAAAGATGCACGCACAAACACAGTCTCTCGTGACAGGCTCGTCTCTAGTGACAGGCTCGTCTCTCGTGACAGGCTCGTCTCTCGTGACAGGCTCGTCTCTCGTGACAGGCTCGTCTCTCGTGACAGGCTCGTCTCTCGTGACAGGCTGTTAACATAGCTGACCAGTGTATACGTGAGATTTGGCTCTGGGTTCTGACACACATGCTACAAAATTATAGCCTGCAAATGTCTATTGTTTTGAATGTGTATTTTGCGGCAAGGACTTTTTTGGTGAAAAGTATCAACTATATACATCAATATACGGTGCATTCGGAAAGTATTCAGACCCCTTCCCTTTTTCAACATTTTGTTACGTTACAGCCTTATTCTAACGTGGATTAAATAAAACATTTTCCTCATCAATCTACACACAATACCCCCTAATGACAAAGTGAAAACAGGTTTTTAGAAATGTTTGCAAATGTATGAAACATATAAAACAGAAATACCTTATTTACATAACTATTCAGACCCTTTGCTATGAGACTCAAAATTGAGCTCAGGTGCATCCTGTTTCCATTAATAATTATTGAGATGTTTCTACAACTTGATTAGAGTCCACATGTGGTAAATTCCATTGATTGGACATGATTTGGAAAGGCAAACACCTGCCTATATAAGGTCCCACAGTTGACAGTGCATGTCAGAGCAAAAACGAAGCCATTATGTCTAAGGAATTGTCCATAGAGTTCCGAGACGGGATTGTGTCAAGGCACAGATCTGGGGAAGGGTACCAAAAAGTGTCTGCAGCATTGAATGTCCCAAAGAACAGACTGGCCTCCATCATTCTTAAATGGAAGAAGTATGGAACCACCAAGACTTTTCCTAGAGCTGGCCACCCGGCCAAACTGAGCAATCTGGGAGGTGACCAAGAACCCGATGGTCACTCTGACAGAGCTCTAGAGTACCTCTTTGGAGATGGGAGAACCTTCCAGAAGGACAACCATTTCTGAAGCACTCCACCAATCAGACCTTTATGGTAGAGTGGCCAGACAGAAGCCACTCCTCAGTAAAAGGCACATGACAGCCTGCTAGGAGTTTGCCAAAAGGCACCTAAGGGACTCTCAGACCATGAGAAACAAGATTCTCTGGTCTGATGAAACCAAGATTGAACTCTGTGGCCTGAATGCCAAGTGTCTGGAGGAAACCTGGCACCATCCCTATGGTGTAGCATGTGGGTGGCAGCATCAAACTGTGGGGATGTTTTTCAGCGGCAGGGACTGGGAGACTAGTCAGGATATGATGGAAAGATGAACAGAGCAAAGTACAGAGAGATCCATGATGAAAACCTGCTCCAGAGCACTCAGGACCTTCCAACAGAACAACAACCCTAAGCACACAGCCAAGACAACGCAGGAGTGGCTTCAGGACAAGTCTCTGAATGTCCTTGAGTGGTCCAGCCAGAGCCGGGACTTGAACCCAATTGAACATCTCTGGAGAGACCTAAAAATAGCTGTGCAGCAGCGCTCCCCATCCAACCTGACAGAGCTTGAGAGGATCTGCAGAGAAGAATGGGAGAAACTCCCCAAATACAGGTGTGTCAAGCTTGTAGCATCATACCCAAAAAACACGAGCTGTAATCGCCTGCCAAAGGTGCTTCAACAAAGATACTGAGTAGGGATGCACGATACATCAGTGAAACACATCGGTGAAACTATTGAATCAACCAATATTAGCTAAAAATGCCAACATCGGTATCGCCCGATGTCTAGTCTAACGCCAATGTTCAACACCGATGTCAAAGCTGACTTGCATACCTATATAACGTAGGTACATGACGTAGTGACCTCACGTACAATTTGCACTACACACCAACACAGCATTCTAACCTAGTCCACAATGTCTGCTGTGTGGATCGAGCAATCAACAAATCGAGCAGTCATTTGAAAGAGTAAGAAAATTTGACCGTGCCTTAACCGCTGCGTCCATGGTGGTTCTTAACTATTTAACTGTACTAGAATGCTTAAAAGGCCCTTAAAATGTTAAATATCGGTTATCGGTTATGTTTTTTGGCAAGGAAAATATCGGATATCGGTATCAGCCAAAAATGTCATATCGGGCATCACTAGTACGGATAAAGGGTAAGAATATGAAATGTGATATTTCTGTTTTTTATTTTAATAAATTTGCTAAAATAACCAGTTTTGCTTTGTCACTATGGGGTATTGTGTGTAGAATGATGAGGGGGGGGGAACTATTGAATCCATTTTAGAATTAGGGCTGTAACGTAACGAAATGTGGAATAAGTCAAGGGGTCTGAATACTTTCCGAATGCACTGTACATCTCAAAATAAACATTGATGATCTCCCTGTCTCTCTCAGAGATAAAACAAAAAATACATGCCACAAAAATGTGTGTATGAAAGTTTCCTTARCAACAGATAMAGTTGCCTTGCAAAAGCATTCTGACCCCTTGGATTTCTTCACATTTTATTGTGTTACAAAGTGGGATTAAAATGGATTTAGTTGTAATTTTTTTGTCAACAATCTACAAAAAATACTCTAATGTCAAAGTAGAATATATTTATTTCATATTTTTTTTAGATAAATAAAAAATTACAACTAAAATATMATTGTTGCATAAGTATTCAGCCCGTTTGTTTAGGCACGCCTGAATCAGACCAGGAGTCAAATTTGGCTTAAATATCACATAATAAATTACATKGACTCTGTGTGAAATAATAGGGGTTGACATAATTTATGGCTAACCCTTCCTCTGTCCCCCATACATATATCTGTAAGCGATCCTCAGTCAAGTATTGAATTTCAAGCACAGATTCAACTACAAAGACCAGGGAGCTTTTCGAAAGCCTCATAAAGAAGGGCAGTGATTGGTAGATGGGTAACAATAACAAATCAGACTTTGAATATCTCTTTAAGCATGGTCAAGTTAATAATTATGCTGTGGATGATGTATTAAACCACCGTCCTTCTGAACTGAGATACAGAGTTCAATGGATGTGATGGGAGAAAACTGAGGATGGATTAACAACATTGTAGTGACTCCATAATTACTTAAATGACAGTGAAAATAATACAAATATAMAGAAAAAAATATTCCAAGTAAGGCATCTTGTATGCAACAAGGCACTAAAGTAATACTGAAATATATATATATATACTGCAAAGGAATACACTTTTTGGCCTGAATGCAAATCCTTATGTTTGGGGCAAATCCAACACAAAACATCAAAACATTTCAGGATAAAAATAAACAGGACGGAGCTAAGTACAGGCAAAATCCTAAAGAAAAACCTGGTTCAGTCTGATTTACACCAGACACTGGGAGAGRAATTCACCTTTCAGCAAGACAATAACCTACAACACAAAGCCAAATCTAACTTGGAGTTGCTTATTAAGAAGACTGTAAATGTTACTGCGTGGCCAAGTTACAGTTTTGACTTCTGTTTTAAAAAACGTACTTTTGCAAAGCACTGTACATGTGGTTCTATTTTGTTTATAATAACCCTGCTGTCTGTCTATCTGTCTGTGTTTCTGGAAGGCCAGGGATTAACACAACGTGCTGACAGCTGAGGGAATGTCCTTGGAGCCCGGCTGCACGTGACACTAAAGCTCTCGTAAAGTCCCTCTCCCTTTCTCTCCGTTCTCCCTCTCTTTTTTCACACGTTTATCTCACACTCTGTCCATGATAAGGCCCCAGCTCAAAGTCCCCCTGCACATGCCATTCAGAACTCGGTGAACTCTGAACTCGGTGACCTCTGGAATACAGCGTATTTGGTGTTTTATAAGTGATGATGTAATGTGTTCAGATGGCTGGAGAGGAGGAACACGATCATCTAAGATAAAGGTGTGAAAACAGACATACCACCTAGTGGAACAGGGCCATCGGCCAAATACTGGGAAAGAAGAGTGGACCCGTTGTATTAGGGGTTGGGTGACAAGAGAGCAACAGAATGTTGGAGGAAGAGTAGAATGTTCTATTGGGCTTTTGATACAATCATTTCAGGTCTCCCTCGTAAAAGACTAGCCTGACTTCAATGGGACTACCTGGATAAATAATAAAAAGCCAATAATGGTTATAAAAACCTATATGGCCAGTGGCCACCTGCCAATCACCTCGGATACAGACAGTATCATCATATCATTATTATCTCTGTCATATTATTATTATTATCTCACGCTGTTCTTTTGTTATTGTAAATGAGCATCAAGTTCAAGACACTTGACCCTCTGGGCTCTTTAGTCATCCTAAACCTGTTATGATGACTAGGCCGTCTTACATGTGCATAGGGTTGAAGTGAGTCCTCTATGTGACTGAGCACCACCTGGAGCACACTGTAATTCTGTCTCTCTGCCCTCTAGGTAAGTGATACTAGTACATTGCTACTTCTATGTACAATCTCGAACGTAGTTTGTGATCTATTTCAAACTACTGGCCTCAGTAAAAGTGCCCTATGGGTACGAGGGAGTTCTATAGGTAGTCATTATGATAATTTATGATAATACCTGGCTGACAGATAAACCGTCCATATTGTATTTAGTTCACACATGCAGTATGTATCAGAGACACTGAGAAGGCGGAGAGAGAGGGGATCAGAACCATGACAACGCCAGAGCCTAGCACTGAGACACACACACACACACACACACACACACACACACACAGCACACACACACACACACACACACACACACACACACACACACACACACACACACACACACAACACACACACACACACACACACACAGTGTGTTAGCTGTAGTCATGCCGACATATATAATGAAGCAGAGCTTTTCTGTTAGCTGCTCCCCATGGGCCCGGTTATGGCAGCCTCTAATTCATCAATATTCTATTCTCCCATTTAGTCATCTTCTTCTCTGCTAATCATTTTTCTCCATGGAATTTGACTATTTCATAAGGGTAATTTTTTAAATGTAAGTTTCTATCAATATTATTATTTAACAAAAATCTTAATGATTTGTTCAATTATTTGTTATTTTAACATTATGTTTACCCATGTGTGTGTTCAAACAGATTAATGAATCAATAAAGAATTAAAGAATTAGGCGACAAAGAGTTATGAAGCCAAACTCTCCAACATGGCTCTGGTCTCATGAACAGGTTGTAATCCAGACCAAAGATGCCTGGAGGGGTTTTTCTCCCTGACGTTTACCCCAGATCCCCTTTAACATTTTTATCAGCCATACTGTATTCAAGCCAATTAAAAAATGGGATTATTAAAACAGTGTGGGGCTGAAGATGCATCAGGCATACCAGCTGAATCAAAGTGGACCAAGTCATACTGAACAWCTGTGAGATGGTCGGTTCTGCAGACTTTTTAAAAGGTAAATKAATGACTATTAAATTATGCTGACACCAATCTAAAATATAATTTCTCCATCCAGAAATAATCCAAGTCACATATTGGTCCATTTGATCAGAAAKGTGTGCTATTTAGCAATAAGCATGATCACCTGTAGCCCAACTGATGCAGCATAGTGTCAATAAAGAAATAGGCTGAAGCATAGTGTCAATAAAGAAATAGGCTGAAGCATAGTGTCAATAAAGAAATAGGCTGAAGCATAGTGTCAATAAAGAAATAGGCTGAAGCATAGGGTTGATAAAGAAATAGACTGAAGCATAGGGATGATAAAGAAATAGGCTGAAGCATAGGGATGATAAAGAAATAGACTGACGCATAGGGTTGATAAAGAAATAGACTGACGCATAGGGTTGATAAAGAAATAGACTGAAGCATAGGGATGATAAAGAAATAGACTGAAGCATAGGGTTTATAAAAGAATAGACTGAAGCATAGGTTTATAAAGAAATAGACTGAAGCATAGGATGATAAAAGAAATAGACTGAAGCATAGGGATGATAAAGAAATAGACTGAACATAGGGTTTATAAAGAAATAGACTGAAGCATAGGTTTATAAAGAAATAGACTGAAGCATAGGTTATAAAGAAGACGAAGCATAGGGTTTATAAAGAAATAGACTGAAGCATAGGGTTTATAAAGAAATAGACTGAGCATAGGGATGAGTAGACTGAAGCATAGGGTTTAGCTGAAGCATAGGTTAGAAATAGCTGAAGCTTTTGTAAAGAAATAGACTGAAGCATAGGGATGAAAAGAATAGACTGAAGCATAGGGTTATAAAGAAATAGACTGAAGCATAGGTTATAAAAGAAATAGACTGAAGCATAGGTGATAAAGAAATACTGAAGCATAGGGTTATAAAGAAATAGACTGAAGCATAGGGTTATATAAAGAAAAGAAATAGACTGAAGCATAGGGATAGATGAAGATAGGTATAAAGAAATAGACTGAAGCATAGGGTTATAAAGAAATAGAACTGAAGCATAGGGTAGATAAAGAAATGACTGAAGCATAGGGTTTATAAAGAAATAGACTGAAGCAAGGATTATAAAGAAATAGACTGAAGCATAATGATTTATAGAGAAAAGACTTAGCATAGGGTTGA
>NW_019957525.1:148367-157631 GCF_002910315.2 Salvelinus sp. IW2-2015 | reverse complement strand
AGAGAAAAGAAAATAGACTGAAGCATAGGGATGATTAAAGAAATAGACTGAAGCATAGGGTGATAAAGAAATAGACTGAAGCATAGGAGTTGATAAAGAAATAGGCTGAAGCATAGGGTTGATAAAGAATGCTGAAGCCATAAGGGTTAATAAAAGAATAAAGAAATAGACTGAAGCATAGGGTTTATAAAGAAATAGACTGAAGCATAGGGTTGATAAAGAAATTGACTGAAGCATAGGGATGATAAAGAAATAGACTGAAGCATAGGGTTGCCTATCTGCATTTACACTATTAGGCTAATCATGATGCTAAAAGTTWGCAATATATTGATGACTTCAATGTCACAAAAAAACTCTGGTTTAAACACTATAATGTAGTGTTTCACTTAACCCCAGTCTTCCTTACAGTATGTGCTCATGGTGAATCGTGGAGCCTAAATCATGTTGCCTCTAAAAGCTCTGGTGCAGCTTGCTCAGTTCGCTCATAGATGTAGGTGTGATACTCCACTTTTAACAATGGCCATTAAAACTGCTTTCAAATGTGTTTTCCYGGCGGGCCCCGGCCCAATTTAACCCTTGACCTTAAATCCCCTGGTACCCAACTGATATCAGGRCTGACCAATCAGAGATCTGGGTGCCTTGCTTTCTGCCGTTACCATAGCAACACCCTCCATAGCTGGGTTCAGAAGAACGGGGGGGATTTACAGTGACTCTGTTGAGCTCTGTCAATATAGATGAAAGCCAAATCGATATGGTACGAAGGGATTTCACAGCTCACTGAGGCGTGTGGATCAGCCAGCAAGCAGCCAGTGCCCAGTACACATACCATCTGGGTCAGAGAGCTGCACTGAACCATTAGACACACACGCACGCGCCACAGGTTGCATATACACACTGATAGCTAGGCACACACTCAAACTAATGCTAAAGCCAAACAAAAAAAGTCATATGGGCACGCGCACACCAAAGCACACACTCCCTGCAGAGCAGATAAAGACTAACACAGTGCGCTGACCCGTGATTAACCAGAGAAGCACTGCAGTCTTCTGCCATTAATTAGACACCTACTAATTAATGCAGAGCCACACACTGCTTCACAAAGGAACTACTGAGATAAACACACCTCCACGGCCACCCAGCAGCCTGGCTTAACTCATATGTAAACAACAACAATAAAKAAATACAAGATTGTTATCCSTCCTCTGGTTATTGACATTTTATTTGTAAATGTCAGAAATTCGGGAAGCAACAACCATTCTTCCACAAGACCAAGGAGAGGAAYCAGCTCAGCTGTCWGTCTTGATCAAATCCCCAAAAAGCCCATGTTTAGTTCCTTGTTAAATCTTATTCATGAAATTCATACTGAAAAACACAAGGCTAAAAGAGTAAAAGGTTTGACTCCATTACCATGTAAATACTAAGCAGAATAATTACAAATACAAATGGCATTACAATGTTTGTTACTATACTGCAGGGTTCCCCAACTAGCACGGTTTTATTTGGCCCCCCAAGTTTTCTGAGCAAAAATAATATTTTTWAAAAATTATTATTATTTTATTTTTTTACATTGTCATTGTTGGACATAAACGACTGTAAAAACACCAGGAAATCAGATCCAATTGATTTTAATTTTGGAAATCTGTTCCCAAGTATTCCCATGCATAATACAGATACATGATTGTATACAAATGTAAGCAGGGTTTGAAATTATTATGTTTCAGTCAAATATTATATCTGTYTGGGATTCTTGCAGTCAATTTCCAGTCTACAATTGATCTATAATTATGTTCTGGCTCCCCGACCATCTGCTCAAGAAAGAAATCGTCCCGCGGCTCAATCTAGTTGATGATCCCTGCTATACTGCTATAAACGCCTGACTCCATTACCATGTAAATACTAAGCAGAATAAATACAAATACAAACGTCATTATAATGTTGTTACTATAGTATACTGTGTACACAGGTACAGTATTTATAAGATCAGTTATCATTGTTTCCTCCTTGGCACTTAATTGATCAAAAACAATGTCACAGGTTGGCTGAAGAATGCACATGCATCCAATCAATCAGCACCCAATCAATCAGCACCCAATCAATCCAATCAAATAAGCTCCTATCTGGACAGCAATTGCTGATTGCAATGCTTCAGATGGTACAGAACGGAGTAGGCCGACCACATACAGACCTGATGCCTGTTATCACTCCTGAGTTACACCTGATAGACCAGCCAATGCATTAGTCCAATTAAGAACCAATGCCTTCAGACATTCACTTTCATGTGAATACCTGAGTAGTAATGAATTCGTTTCAGTCACACAGATTTTCTTCCAGCCATCAAACCTATGAGTGTTGTACTGACTCAAACAATGTTGAAGGGAAAATGGCAAGTTCAATTTACAGGGCTCTGAAGAGATTTGTCAAAAGAATTTCAATCAAACTATTGATTGATTGATCAATTGTCAATTGATTGATACAGAAAGTTGCTCCTTTGGAAGGTCAACAAGTGTTTTACAGTCCAGATAAGTCTCTGACCTAAACATATGGTCCAACGGTAATCCCAAGACACCCTCAAAGCCTTTACACACTCACACGCATTTGATACACTGCCGATTTTGCAGGTTTTCCTACTTACAAAGCATGTAGAGGTCTGTAATTTTTATCATAGGTACACTTCAACTGTGAGAGACAGAATCTAAAACAAAAATCCCGAAAATCACATTGTATGATTTTTAAGTAATTAATTTGCATTTTATTGCATACATAAGTATTTGATCACCTACCAACCAGTAAGAATCTCGGCTCTCACAGATCTGTTAGTTTTTCTTTAAGAAGCCCTCCTGTTCTCCACTCATTGCTTGTATTAACTGGACCTGTTTGAACTCGTTACCTGTATAAAAAGACACCTGTCCACACACTCAATCAAACAGACTCCAACCTCTCCACAATGGCAAGACCAGGAGCTGTGTAAGAACATCAGGATAAAATTGTAGACCTGCACAAGGCTGGGATGGGCTACAGGACAATAGGCAAGCAGCTTGGTGAGAAGCAACAACTGTTGCGCAATTATTAGAAAATGTAAGAAGTTCAAGATGACGGTCAATCACCCTCGGTCTAGGACTCCATGCAAGATCTCACCTCGTGGGGCATCAATGATCATGAGGAAGGTGAGGATCAGCCCAGAACTACACGGCAGGACCTGGTCAATGACCTGAAGAGAGCTGGGACCACAGTCTCAAAGAAAACCATTTAGACACAACTAGCCGTCATGGATTAAAATCCTGCAGCGCACGCAAGGTCCCCCTGCTCAAGCCAGCGCATGTTCAGGCCCATCTGAAGTTTGCCAATGACCATCTGGATGATCCAGAGGAGGAATGGGAGAAGGTCATGTGGTCTGATGAGACAAAAATAGATATTTTTGGTCTAAACTCCACTCGCCGTGTTTGGAGGAAGAAGAAGGATGAGTACAACCCCAAGAACACCATCCCAACCGTGAAGCATGGAGGTGGAAACATCATTCTTTGGGGATGCTTTTCTGCAAAGGGACAGGACGACTGCACCGTATTGAGGGGAGGATGGATGGGGCCATGTATTGCGAGATCTTGGCCAACAACCTCCTTCCTCAGTAAGAGCATTGAAGATGGGTCGTGGCTGGGTCTTCCAGCATGACAACGACCGAAACACACAGCCAGGGCAACTAAGGAGTGCTCCGTAAGAAGCATCTCAAGGTCCTGGAGTGGCCTAGCCAGTCTCCAGACCTGAACCCAATAGAAAATCTTTGGAGGGAGCTGAAAGTCCGTATTGCCCAGCGACAGCCCCGAAACCTGAAGGATCTGGAGAAGGTCTGTATGGAGGAGTGGGCCAAAATCCCTGCTGCAGTGTGTGCAAACCTGGTCAAGAACTACAGGAACGTATGATCTCTGTAATTGCAAACAAAGGTTTCTGTACCAAATATTAAGTTCTGCTTTTCTGATGTATCAAATACTTATGTCATGAAATAAAAGCTAAATAATTACTTAAAAATCATACAATGTATTTTCGGGATTTTTGTTTTAGATTACGTCTCTCACAGTTGAAGGTACCTATGATAAATATTACAGACCTCTACATGCTTTGTAAGTAGGAAACCTGCAAAATCGGCAGTGTACAAATACTTGTTCTCCCCACTGTATGTGTATGTGTCTACTGTGTATCCTCTGTATATGTATGTGTCTACTGTGTACATGTATATATGTACAGTATGTTTAAATATGCATATTCACACTTTTACTTTCCCATTTTGCTCATGCAAAAACAATCAGTGATCAAACCCCCATATCATTGTAACTAGAGGAGACAACAGCACATCATCAGAAGCCAGTTCCAATATTACAATTGACGATTGCGTGATGTGCAACACATTTTACCACTGTTTACTTACACACATGGTTGATTATAATTTCCTCCTCGGTCTCACTGACAGAGAAAGAGTCAGGACATCAGCCTCATCAGTCCTACAGTAGACCAGTAGGTATTCTTCACACACTTCAGGTCTGTTTGGATCCGGCAAAATGACTCTGTCATGGCCGACTCTTCCGCTTGAGCTGCCGTTAGCTCAGACCAGAAGGTCTGGAGAGGTACAATACACGCAGCTATCTTTGTCCTTCTCCTGACTGCCGTGGCTGATCCACAGCTGATGAGGTTTAGCACACAAGTGTGTGTGTCTACGTACTAGCACGGAGCTCCGGATTGACCCATTCTCTATCCGCCTGGTTTCTGATAAACCACAGCCCATAGCACGGTGACAGCCCCCCGGGCAGCGTACATCACGCAGGCAGGCAGACAGAGGCACTTGGGGTCACTGATGCTGACAGAGTAGGCCTCCTTATCAAGTGGGTAGATAGATCGAAACACATACACAAGCATTCTCGATGCACATATTTCTTGTCCAATTGAATATGTATATTCACACACACGGACAGACGGATGCACACAAGCATACACAACACACACATGCATACATGCTACACGCACACACAAACATGATCTAACTCACTCAATACATAAACCTTGGAATAACTTATTTTTCTCATTATTTTACTGAATCAGTTATGTATTAACAGCTGAAAGGCTTCTTTATCACAATCACCCTTTTTGATTAAACAGACGCCCTTATCATATGCTAAATGTTTTATTAACAGAATATGATATGGAGATAAGTATTTATATAACGTTGAGGTGTAGTGTGTTTCAATAGTCAATGTGTCAACAGATGATGTTTGACCCAGAGTTCCATAGTTCCAGCTTGTATAAGACATATGTTGATGATCGTACGCATGATCACTCCAGTCAACCTGGCCATTGGAAGTGGTTAGTGATACGCTTCATGGGACTGTGATACATGCTTGACAAAGAGATGGAAGTCATCACTGAACAAAATTACAAATAACAAACAAGCACATTTATTTCCTCTTAATTATTGACAAAATGTACATTTTTGTTGTAACCTTCTTTCATATCAAGTTGCAGCAATAAGTATGTTTTAAAGTGATTTGAAAAGTGGTTCTCTGCAAAGACGCTCTCTGTCCTCCAAAATGGAGAAGAGGTACATATTGCATATTATGAATTTTTGGTTGTTTGTTTGTATTTTTATGTTATTTATTTCAATCTGTGTTTTTTATTCATGTTTTTGCCAAATGAGACAGAGAAGTTGCAGATTGCACCTCTAAATTGTGTTCAGGGTGATTCCTTTTCTTATGAAATGCTATTTAAGTATTAGAAAAAGCAACTTTGCTGCTGTGTTAGGAACATGTTGTTGCATTTTAGAATGACCCAAGTACAACTCCTTGACATAATGGTTGGTGCTAACGTCTGCTGAGCTAAGGAGCCGGGTATATACAGCTGGGTAGGCTGTAGTTAGACTTTATTAGTTGATGTTTTTATTGTCACATACTGGCGCCAGGAAGGAATTTAAGGATTTTGGGCACTGGGCCAGCCAGGTTAGTGAATGACATTTCTACTAGCCCAGGTGACATCTCTGTAGCCAAGGGTCCAAAAGCCCAGTCTGAAAAGCACTGGCTATGGGCTAGCTTCATTTCCATTCCCTGGTCGGCGGTGTTGCTGCTTATCAATTTGGATGACCAAAATGTTGTTTCTGAGAAGAAGAACCTTTAGATTTCCTCACAAAATCTATTACAAATTCATTTACATTAACTCTGCCTTAATTAATCACATATTGTAGCCTACCAATAAACATTCAATTAACATCTGGCTTCATACCAGAGCATTGCATCTCATAATGAATATTGATGGTATTGGTTAGGCAGCTTTCAGATTTATTACTAATTTCATTTAAATATCTATGCTCCAGCTCGTGATGCCTTTCCAAATGTTTTCACAGCAATTCACATATTTCAAATATTTCAAATTTTTAAACAACATTCTGCATCAATATAGGTTGGCCTACCATACACTTTGTTAATTTATAAGCTGCCTGCAATAAAATGTAGTAGGCTAGGCTACTATTGGTGTTAGGCTATTGCATGTAGTAGCCTGCTTTGGTGTTAGGCTATTGCATGCGTTAGACAAATGCAGAGAACTAATTAATCCATTGCAACAAATGTAGCCAATACAATGCACAGTAAGTAATAGTAACTTCACACAGATAAAACAAAACAGAAAATAAGAATAGGCTAGACTACAGTAATGAAAACAAAAACAATGGATTTAAAAGTGACCCGGATGTGGGAATTTACCTTAGAAATAACATGACTGTTCCCTCTCTCCTTCGGAATCTCCCTGGTCCCAAACTCTGAGCAACTGTCTGCTTCTCACGCGGATTTTGCTCAGTGATGGCGCACGGAATTATCAAAGAGACCTTCGAGGAAATCTTCGGGTAGTTAGACAGAAGACCATGGCTAGTCACCCGCTTCACACGCTCGTGTAATTGTGCCTTGAAGGTGAAGTCCTAAAGATATGTATTCTTCAAATAATAACGAGTCAGTGACATGCCAAAATATGTAACGCATACGCCAAACTCCTCAAACCATCGGTGTCTGTACGCGGTCAACGGTTGTTCGCTATGTTCGTATCTTGCCTTGCTTCATTTGCACGTTATCTCTCTGCAGCCAGCGCACGGGTTGGCGGTTGGTTGGCGCGCGCCTCACGGATTATTGCCCGGCCCCCTCGTGCTTTTCAATACCTTGACACATTGTTATGGCTTTCTCCCTTTATTTTTACGAGTGACCCGCGGCCAAGTTATTAGTCTACACATAATTACAAATATGTGCAATTGGAGTCAAGTAAACCTGTCTGCTGCTGATTGCAAATTGACACACTTGGTCTTGGCAATATGACAGCTCCCCACACACTCACTCAGTAAGATATGACTGAAGCAGTTCACTTACTGTAGCCTAATAATCATTTTACATGGATTACATTTTTGTTAGCATACTTTATGGCTTGCAAGCATACAGGTCAACGTTAGCCTGTTATTAGGTTAGGTATCTATAGATGGTTCATGTGTGTGTCCCATCTCCTATGTTGTAACGGCAGCCTTCCCTCTCTTCACGAGAAGAGAGGTGTGTAACAGGGATCGGACCAAGACGCAGCGTAGCTCGTGTTCAACATGACTTTAATAAACAAGACGAAACTGTGAACACTTACAACTAACAAAATAACAAACGTGGCAAACCGAAACAGCCCTATCTGTGCAGAGAAAAACACAGAGACAGGAAACAACCACCCACAAACCCCAACACAAAACAAGCCACCTATATATGATTCCCAATCAGAGACAACACAAAACATCTGCCTCTGATTGAGAACCATATTAGGCCAAACATAGAAACAGACAAACTAGACACACAACATAGAATGCCCACCCAGCTCACGTCCTAACCAACACTAAAACAAGCAAAAACACAAGAACTATGGTCAGAATGTGACAGTACCCCCTCCTGAGGTGCGGACTCCGAACGCACCCCCTAAAACTCTAGGGGAGGGTCTGGTGGGCATCTGTCCGCGGTGGCGGCTCCGGCGCTGGACGAGGACACCACTCCACCATTGTCTTTGTCCCCCTCCTTAGCGTCCTTTGAGTGGTGACCCTCGCCTCCGACCTTGGCCTAGGAACCCTCACAAAGGGCCCCATCTGATTGAGGAGACAACTCAGGACAGAGAGGTAGCTCAGGACAGAGAGGTAGCTCAGGACAGAGAGGTAGCTCAGGACAGAGAGGCAGCTCCGGACTGAGTGGCAGCTCCGGACTGAGTGGCAGCTCCGGACTGAGTGCTACTCAGTCAAAACAGAAAATGTGTGGCAGTCTGTCTCTTGTGAAACAGTGAACAACTTGTGAACATTTCGTATTATAATATGGATACGCACAGTACGCACAGTAAGCTTGGTGCGTGGTGCCGGAACTGGTGGTACCAGGCTGGAGACACGCACCACAGGGAGAGTGCGTGGAGGAGGAACAGAGTTCTGAGATGCACAGGAAACCTGGTGCGTGGTGAGGCACTGGTGTTACTGAGCTTGGGCGAGGAGGTGGCGCCGGAATACCGGACCGTGAAGGCGTACAGGAGCTCTTAAGCACCGAGCCTGCCCAACCTTACCTGGTTTAATGCTCCCCGTAGCCAAGCCAGTGCGGCGAGGTGGAATAGCCCGCACTGGGCTGTGCTGGCGAACCGGGGACACCATGCGTAAGGCTGATGCCATGTTCACCGGCCCGAGGAGACGTACTGGAGACCAGATATGTTGAGCCGGCTTCATGGCACCTGGCTCGATGCCACTCTAGCCCGGCCGATACGTGGAGCTGGGATGTACCGCACCTGGCTATACCCACGTACAGGAGACACGTGCGCCTTTCCGCACAACACGGTGTCTGCCCGTACTCTCGCTCTCCACGGCAAGCCCGGGAAGTTGGCGCAGGGTCCTACCTGACTTCGCCACACTCCCCTTTAGCCCTCCCCCCAAGACATTTTTTGGGTTTCTTCTCGGGCTTCCTGGCCAGCCGTGTTCCCTCATAACACCGGTCTCCTGGACGAGGACACCACTCCACATTGTCTTTGTCCCCCTCCTTAGCGTCCTTTGAGTGGTGACCCTCGCCTCCGACCTTGGCCTAGGAACCCTCACAAAGGGCCATCTGATTGAGGGACAGACCTCAGGACAGAGAGGTAGCTAGGACAGAGAGGTAGCTCAGGACAGATAGGTAGCTCAGGACAAGAGGCAGCTCCGGACTGAGTGGCAGCTCCGGACTGAGTGGCAGCTCCGGAATGCGGAGGCGGCTCATTCTA
>NW_019957525.1:141354-147552 GCF_002910315.2 Salvelinus sp. IW2-2015 | reverse complement strand
AACGTGAACCTAACAATACAAAATAATAAATGTGGGCAAACGAATCAGTCTAGTGGTGATTAGAAAACACAAAGGACAGGGAAACAACCAGCACAATATCCCCAATCAAAAACAAGCACCTATTTATGATTCCCAATCAGGGGACAACGACTTGGACAGCTGCTCTGGATTTGGCAGAAACCATATTAGGCCGAACACGACACAGACAAACTAGACACAACAACATAGAATGCCCACCCACTCACGTCTGACAACACTAACCACAAGCAACAACACCACAAGAACTATGGTCGCAAGTGCCAGTGCTTGCGCTGGCCAATCAGATAGATCAAATCACCGTGCCTCAGCTTCCACGACCCTGGCACCATCTTAAGCCTATGAAGATTTCCTAACTTTTAAACTTTGACCAGAGAGAGACCTGTCAAAGGAATAGAGCAAAGAGCGGCTGTTTTTTATGAGTGAGTCATGTTTAAGTTTTTATTCTGCACTATTACAAACATAAAACATGGTTCTCCCTACACACACTCACATCTGCGCTGCATAATGAGTAGCCAAAGTGGTATCGGATATCCCTGCATTTTTCTTCTTATTTGGAGCCTCGTCCGGTCTATTTTAATATCAAGGATATTTTCACTTTCTCTGGTCCATAGGACAACACTGCATTTGTGCATGAGGGCACGATGCGGTGCGACTCGGCTTTTCGCCATGAGGTGTAGACGGTGCCCTCTTCTGGTCAGTCTCACTGTGGGAATGGAAGGAAGAGCAGGGACGTGAGAGGCGGACCTGCTGCTCCTCCTCCTCCCTCCCTCCGCTGAGACTATGCTGTGTTTCAAACAACTGGGAAAATCAGAATCCTGACTTCCGACTTAGTGCGTTCAAGAACAACTGGGAATTTTGAGATCCGACTCTGAAAAATTCAGTCATCATCACGTCATGTCGGAAACTAGTTTGCATGTTTCTAGAGCTCCGACTTTGAAACTAGTGCATGTTTCTAGAGCTCCGATTTGAAACTAGGGCAGTTCTAGAACTCCGACTTGAAACTAGGGCATGTTTCTGAGCTCCGCTTTGAAACTAGGGCATGTTTCTAGAGCTCCGACTTGAAACTAGGGCAGTTTCTAGAGCTCCGACTTTGAAACTAGGGCATGGTTCTAGAGCTCGACTTTGAAACTAGGGCATGTTTTCTCGAGGCTCCGACTTTTGAAACTAGGGCATGTTTTTCTCGGCTCCGACTTATGTTAACTAGGGATGTTTTCTGAGAGCTCCGACTTTGAAACTAGGCATGTTTCTAGAGCTCCGACTTTGAAACTAGTGCATGTTTCTAGAGTCCGACTTGAAAAGGGCATGTTTCTAGAGCTCCGACTTTGAAAACTAGGGCATGTTCTAGAGGCTCCGACTTTGAAACTAGGGCAATGCTTTCTAGAACTCCGACTTTGAACTAGGGCCATGTTCTAGAGCTCCGCTTTGAACTAGGGCATGTTTCTAGAACTCCGACTTTGAAACTAGGGCACTGTTCCAGAGCTCCGACTTTGAAACTAGCGGGCATGTTCTAGAGCTCCGACTTTGAAACTAGGGAATGTTTCTAGAGCTCCGATTTGAAAACTAGGGCTGTTCTAGAGCTCCGACTTTGAAATCTAGGGCATTTTTAGAACTCGACTTTGAAACTAGGGCATGTCTTCCAGAAGCTCCGACTTTGAAACTAGGGCATGTTCTAGAGCCCGACTTTGAAACTCGGGGCATGTTTCTAAGCAACTCCGACTTTGAAACTAGGGCAGTTTCTAGAGCTCGACTTTTGAAATTAGGGCATGTTTCTAGAGCTCCGACTTTCGAAACTAAGGGCATGTTTCTAGAGCTCCGACTTGATACTAGGCATGCAGATCCACTTACTAGCATTGTTCTAGGCTCCGTTGACTAGGATGTTTCTAGCTGACTCGATGAAGATTCATGACTGTCGTGATTTACCTCGTTTGTTTTCTAGTTCCTAAAAGACCATGACGTCATACTGCAGGTACGTCAGTTCCAGTAAAATAAAAAAAGCACATTAGTTGCAAATGAAGTTAAATTTATGCTAAGCTGTGCTCACAAGTGATACACAACTGATCTATTCCGTTATCAAAGCTTGAGTTTTGAAATATAATATGGTCTGAGAAGAACAATATTGGCGGGCCAGGCATATTTTTTATTTCTTTTATTTTACCTTTATTTAACCAGGTAGGCCAGTTTGAGAAAAGTTCTCATTTACAACTGCGACCTGGCAAGATAAAGCAAAGCAGTGTGACAAAAACACAACACAGAGTTACACGTGAGATAAACAAAAGTACAGTCAATAACACAATAGGAAAAATATATATTCCTTTGGCAGTTCTATCTTGACGGAAAATGTTGTAGTTGGGGATGGAAATCTCCGAATTTTGGGGCCTTTCTAAGCCAATTGCTGTGATAATTTATTAGGCCTACTGACAAACTCATTCCTACACAACTGTTTTTATTATGGTTCATTTTACATTTTTTAAGTTATGTTTTAAACAATTCTGGAGCGATAGATCTCGGCTTTGCTTTTTGACTGTGAAAGTGACGTTGACTTCAGAAAAGGTTGGTGACCAGTGCTCTACATGTTTACATACAGGTATATGGTAAAGTTACATCAGGTATATGGTAAGTTACATACAGGTATAGGTAGTTACATACAGGTATGGTAAGTTACTACAGGTATAGGTAGTTACATACAGGTATGGTATTACATACAGGTATAGTAAGTTATAAGGTAAGGTGTTACATACAGGTATAGGTAAGTTCATACAGGTATAGGTAATTACATACGGTATATGGTCAGTTAGTTACATACAGGTATAGGTAAGGTAATAGTATATATACATACAGGATATAGGTAAGTTTACATACAGGTTATAGGTAACATGTTGTTACATACGGTATAGGTAGTTACATACAGTTAAGTCTGGTATAGGTAGTTACTACAGGTTGTAAGTGCATTTGCGTGTGTTTATTAGTGGTTGTGTGTGTGATTGTTTGTGTGTCAATGAATTCATACTTTGTATGTGTTTGTATATGAATTGAGTGTGTGTGTGTAAGCGTTCTGTTAAGTGTGAGGGTAGTTTTCGAGACACAGTCGCTTTGGATTTTTCAGAGTGTTCCTGGGTATCCTGTCGTCTCCATGGAGATTTCCATGAATGTGTCAGCCATGTGATCCTCCCACCTGCCGCCACAACGCAAAGAAACACCTGGTCACATCTCCCACAATACACGCTGTGACTGTACAGAATACAGTGCATTTGGAAAGTATTTCAAACCCTTGACTTTCACATTTTGTTATGTTACAGCCTTATTCTATATTGATTGAATTCTTTTTAATCCCATCAAGCTAACACAATCCCATAATGACAAGCAAAAATAGGTTTTTAGAAATGTTTGCAAGTACATGGTATTCAGACCCTTTACTCAGTACTTTGTTGAAGCGCCTTTGGCAGTGCTTACAGCCTTGAGTCTTCTTGGCATGCCTGTATTTGGGGAGTTTCTACCATTCTTCTCTGTAGATCCTCTCAAGCTCTGTCAGGTGGATGGGGAGGCGTCGCTGCACCAAGCTATTCTCGGGTCTCTCCAGAGATGTTTGATCGGCGTTCAAGTTCGGGCTCTGACTGGCACTGAAGGACATCAGAGACTTAAGCCCGAAGCACTCTGCTCATTGTGCTTGGCTGAGTGCTTAGGGTCGTTGTTGTTGGAAGGTGAATCTTCACCAGGTCTGAGGTCCTGAGCGCTCTGGAGAAGGTTTTCATCAAGGATCTCTCTGTACTTTGCTCCGTTCATCTTTCCCTAATCCTGACTAGTCTCCCAGTCCCTGCACTGTGAAAAAACATCCCTGCAGCATGAAGCGCCACCACATGCTTACCGTAGGGATGGTGCCAGGTTTCATCCATACGTGACGTTTGGCATTCAGGCCAAAGAGTTCAATCTTGGTTTCATCAGACCAGAGATTCTTGTTTTCTCATGTTCTGAGAGTCTTAGTTGCCTTTTGGCAAACTCCAAGCGGGCTTGTCATGTGCCTTTTTACTGAGAGAAGGGCTTCTGTCTGGCCACTCTACCATAAAGGCCTGATTGGTGGAGTGCTGCAAAGATGGTCCTTCTAGAAGGTTCTCCCATCTCAACAGAGGAACTCTTGAGCTCTGTTAGAGTGACCATCGGGTTCTTGTCACCTTCCTGACCAAGACCCTTCTCCCCGATTGCTAAGTTTGGCCGGGTAGCCTGCCTAGGAGGAGTCATGGTGTTGACACATCCTGTCTCAAAGCTCTATGGACAATTTCCTTCGACTTGTGGCTTGGTTTTTGCTCTGACATGCACTGTCAACTGTGGAACCTTATGTAGACAGGTGTGTGCCTTTCGAAATCATGTCCAATCAAATGAATTCCCCGCAGGTGGACTCCAATCAAGTTGTAGAAACATCTCAAGGATGATCAATGGAAACAGGATGCACCTGAGCTCAATTTAGAATCTCATAGCAAAGGGTCTGAATATTTATGTAAATAAGGGATTTCTTTTCTTTTTTTTAATAAACTTTGCTTTGTCATTATGGGGTATTGTGTGTAGATTGATGAGAAAAACAAATCTAATCAATTTTAGAATAAGGCTGTAACGTAACAAGATGCGGAAAAAGTCAAGGGTTCTGAATACTTTACAAATGCACTGTATATGTGTGTTTGTGTGTGTCTGTGTGTGTGTATCTACTTTCCGTAACTAAGTGTGTGTGCAGTACTCTGTCTCTCTGTAGACTATATGTTTGTAATGTGTGTATTAGATTTTTGTAGACTGTATGTAGGTATTGTGTGTGTTATCTCTCTGTAGACTATATGTAAGTAGTATGTGTTTGTGTTATCTCTCTGTAGACTATATGTAGGTAGTGTGTGTCTGTGTGTGTGTGTGTGTGTGTTTGCGTGTGTGTGTGTGTGTGCGTGTGCGTGTGCGTGTGCGTGTTATTTCTCTGTATATGTAGGTTGTGTGCATTATGCAGAGCTAGGAGAGAGTTCTATAAATAAATCAGGCTGCAGTGGCTCACAGGCGGAATAATCTATCTGACACCGGGGAGGGAGGGAGGGAGGGAGAGAGGGAGAGAGGGAGGGAGAGAGAGAGAGTGACAGAAAGAGGGACAGAAAGAGGGACAGAGAGAAACTGAGGGAGAGAGAAAATCAGAGATAGTGTGAGAGAGAGAGGATGCTAGGAGTGTGCAAAGCTGTCATTAAGGCAAAGGGTGGCTACTTTGAAGAATCTCAAATATAAAATATATTTTGATTTGTTTAACACATTTTTGGTTACTGCATGATTCCATATGTGTTGTTTCATAGTTTGATGTCTTTGCTATTATTCTACAATGTAAAAAAATGTAAAAATAAAGAAAAAATGTGGAATGAGTAGGTGTGTCCAAATACTTTATTGTTTAGATATTTTCTTCTTGGGTGAGAATGTTTTTCATACATTCTGGTAGTCTACCAGAGCAACCAAAGACTAAACTACAGATACAGTAGCAGACACACCTGACTTCTTTCAGTCAGCTGAGAGCCAGAGAGATGTTTTCAATCCTCAACACATCTTCATTTAATCCTTTGTCTATAGGCTACAGTTGGATTTATTACCGCAGGGCAAGCGTTCTCTTGAACTGGTGTGTATGGGAGAATGGGTGACGACATCTCATTTGTTGCCTAGATAATGTTGGAATGTGCAGCGCTACATCCCCATTGTAAAGGGGATTAGGGTCTTCAAAAAACRGGAGGCCTAAATCACTGTCGTGTTTGGACTACAACATCCTCTTAACGTTTCTGAATAGTTTTTCTATGCTTGTGTTTCTAGCTCAGGTAAGAGTTTGACCAAAATAATGGAAACGCCATGCATGCGCCCCTCCGTGGGGGATAGATCCAGAATCTCCTCTCCTAAATCTCTAACATGTATTGACTCACYAGGTTGAATACTTCAAGATATATTACTGTTTTTTTTATGTGTTTGAATGTTTCTTCCACATTGACAGAGTATTTTGTGTAGATCGTTGACAGAAAAATGACAATTAAATACATTTMAATCCCACTTTGTAACACAACAAAATGTGGAAAAAGTGTGAATACTTTGTGAACGCACTGTATTTCCCACGGTCTGCATTCCATTGACCTCTTTATCACATTAATAACCTCTCTGTCTCTCCCC
>NW_019957525.1:129018-141329 GCF_002910315.2 Salvelinus sp. IW2-2015 | reverse complement strand
CTTGGTTTTCCTCATGTTCTGAGAGTCTTTAGTTGCCTTTTGGCACAACTCCAAGCGGGCTGTCATGTGGCCTTTTACTGCGAGGAAGGGCTTCCCTGGGTCTGGCCACTCTACCCATAAAGGCTGAAATTGGTGGAGTGGCTGCAAAGATGTCCTTCTAGACGCGTTCTCCATCGTCAACAGACGGAACTCTTTGAGCCTCTGTTAGAGTGACCATCCGTTTTCTTGGGGTTCCACCTTTCCTGACCAAGACCCTTCTCCCCCGAATTGCTCACGTTCCCTGGCCGGTTAGCCTGCTCTAGAGGCAGTCATGCGTGGTTTTGACACAATCCTGTCCCTCAACGCTTCTCTATTGGCAATTCCTTTTTCGACCTTGTCGGCTTTTGGTTTCTTTGCCTCTGACCATGCACTGTCAACTGTGGAACCTTCATGTAGAAAACAGGCTGTCGGGTGCCTTTCGAAATCATGTTCCAATCAAAATGAATTCCCCTCCGAGGTTGGACTCCAATCAAGTTGTACGAAACCATCTCAAGGATGATCAAATTGGGAACAGGATGCCACCTGAGCTCAATTTTAGAATCTCAATAGCAAAGGGTCTGAATATTTTATGTAAATTAAGGGATTTCTTCTTTTTCTTTTTTTAATAAACTTTTGCCTTTTGTCATTCATGGGGTTATTGTGGTGTAGACTTTGATGACGAAAAAACACAAATCTATCAATTTTAGAATAAAGGCTGTAAAGTAACAAGATGCGGAAAAGTCTTCAAGGGTGTTTGAATACTTTACCAAATGCACTGTTATAAATGTGTGGTTTGTGGTGTTGGTTCTGTGTGTGGTGGTAAATCCTACTTTTCCCAGTTAACTAGTGGTGTGTTGCAGTATCCTGTCTCTTCTGTAGACTATATGTTTTTTCGTAAATGTGTGGTATTAGATTTTTGTAAGACTGGTAATGCTAGGTATGTGTTGTTTGTTTTATCTCTCTTGTAGACTTAATCGAGTTAAGTTATGTTGTTTGGTGTTATTTTCTTCTGTAGACTAATATGTAGGTAGTGTGTGGTCTGTGTTGGGTTTGTTTGTGTGTGTGTGGGTTTGGCGGTGTGTGTGTTGGTGGTGTGCGTGTGCGTGTGGCGTGTGCCGTGTTTATTTTCTCTGGTATATGTAGGTTTGTGTTGCAATTATGCAGAGCCCTAGGGAGAGAGTTCTAATAAATAAATCAGGCTGCAGTGGCTCAACAGGACGAATATCTATCTTTGACACGCCCGGGGAGGGAGGGAAGGGGGGGAAAGAGGGAGAGAGGGAGAGGGAGAGGGAGGAGAGAGAGAGGAAGAACACAGTCAGAACAGAAATCTGCATGGGACAACCACGGATCTCACCACTACCTAGAATCCGAGTCAAATGGCTCTACTGTTGTTTGCGATGATCTGGTCTTCATGTCCCCAACCAAGGAGGGCCTACAGCACACACTGATCTTCTGCACGAGATTCTGGTAGAACCTGGGCCCTGACAGTAATCTTCAAGTAAGGACAAAATAATGGTTGTTTCAAAAAGGTCCAGTCGCACAGGCACACAAATTCATCTAGACCCCGTTGCCTAGAGCACAACAAAACTAATACCATTCGGCCTCAACAATCAGCACCAAAGGTAGCTTTCCACAGAGCTGTGAACGATCTGAAGAGACAAGGCAAGAAGGGCATTCTATGCCATCAAAGGAACATAATTTCCAAACATACAATTTAGGATCTGGCTAAAAATACTTGAATCAGTCATCAGGACACCCATTGGCCTTATGGTTGTGAGGTCTGGGGTCCGCCTCACCAACCAAGATTTTCACAAAATGGGACAACACACAAATTGAGACTTCTGCATGCAGAATTCTGCAAAAATATCCTCCGTGTACAATACGTAGAACCACAAATAATGCATGCAGAGCAGAATTGGGCCGATACCCAACTAATTATCAAAATCCAGAAAAAAGCCGTTAAATTCTACACACCAAAGAAGGCGATTCCCAAACCTTCCATAAACAAAGCCATCACCTACAGAGAGATGAACCTGGAGAAGAGTCCCCTAGCAAGCTGCCTAGGGCTCTGTTCACAAACACACCCCAAGAGCCCAGGACAACAGCACAATTAGACCCAACCAAATCATGAGGAGAACAAAAGATAATTACTTGACACACTGGAAAGACATTAACCAAAAAAACAGACCAAAACTAGAATGCTATTTGCCCTAACAGAGAGGTACACAGTGGGCAGAATAACTGACCACTGTGACTGAACCCAAACTTGGAAAGCTTTGACTTGTACAGAACTCACGATGGAGCATAGCCTTGCTATTGGAGAAAGGCCCCGCCGTAAGGCAGAACATGGCTCTCAAGAGAAGACCAGGCTATGTGCTCACTGCCCACACAAATGAGGTGGAAACTGAGCTGCACTTCCTAACCTCCTGCCAATGTATGAACCATATAGAGAGACATATTTTCCCTCGAGTACATCCAGATCCACAAAAGAATTTGAAAACAAATCCCAATTTGATAAAACTCCCATAATCTACTGGGTGAAATTCCACAGTGTGCCATCACAGCAGCAAGATTTGTGACTGTGCCACAAAGAAAAGGACAAACCAGTGAAGAAACAAACACATTTGTAAATACAACCCATATTTATGCTTATTTATTTTAACTTGTGTGCTTTAACCATTTGTACATTGTTAAACACTGTAATATATATATATGACATTGTAATGTTCTTTCTTGTTTTGACACTTCTAGAGCTATGTGTAATGTCTTAACTCGCTTATATTATCGTAATTGTTTATTTCACTTTTGTGTTATTCCTACATCCATTGCTTTGGCAATGTTAACACGTTCCATGCCAATAAAGCCATTGATTGAATTTGAGAGGGAGAGAGGGGAAGAGGGAGAGAGGGAGAGAGGGAGAAGAGGGAGGAGGGAGGGAGGGAGGGAGCGGAGGGAGGGAGGAGGCGAGAGGAGAGAGGAGAGAAGAGAGAAGAGAGAGAGAGAGAGAGAGAGGAGAGAGAGAGAGAGAGAGAGAGAGAGAATGCTAGGAGTGTGCAAAGCTGTTCATTAAGGCAAAGGGTGGCTACTTTGAAGAATCTCAAATATAAAATATATTTTGATTTGTTTAACACATTTTTGGTTACTGCATGATTCCATATGTGTTATTCATAGTTTGATGTCTTCGCTATTATTCTAACAATGTAAAATAAAGAAAAAATGTGGAATGAGTAGGTGTGTCCAAATACTTTATTGTTAGATATTTTTCTTCTTGGGTGAGAATGTTTTTCATACATTCTGGTAGTCTACCAGAGACCCAAAGACTAAACTACAGATACAGTAGCAGACACACCTGACTTCTTCAGTCAGCTGAGAGCCAGAGAGATGTTTTCAATCCTCAACACATCTTCATTTAATCCTGTATTGTCTATAGGCTACAGTTGGATTTATTACCGCAGGGCAAGCGTTCTCTTGAACTGGTGTGTATGGAGAATGGGTGACGACATCTCATTTGTTGCCTAGATAATGTTGGAATGTGCAGCGCTACATCCCATTGTAAAGGGGATTAGGGTCTTCAAAAAACTGGAGGCCTAAATCACTGTCGTGTTTGGACTCACACATCCTCTTAACGTTTCTGAATAGTTTTCTATGCTTGTGTTTCTAGCTCAGGTAAGAGTTTGACCAAAATAATGGAAACGCCATGCATGGCGCCCTCCGTGGGGGATAGATCCAGAATCTCCTCTCCTAAATCTCTAACATGTATTGATCACAAGGTTGAATACTTCAAGATATATTACTGTTTTTTTTATATGTTTGAATGTTTCTTCCACATTGACAGAGTATTTGTGTAGATCGTTGACAGAAAAATGACAATTAAATACATTTTAATCCCACTTTGTAACACAACAAAATGTGGAAAAAGTGTGAATACTTTGTGAACGCACTGTATTTCCCACGGTCTGCATTCCATTGACCTCTTTATCACATTAATAACCTCTCTGTCTCTCCCCCCCTCCCCTCTCTACCTCTCTCTCTCTCTCTCCTCTCCCTGTCTCTCCCCCCTCTCTACCTCTCCTCTTTCTCCCCACCTCTCTATTCTTCTCTCTCTTCTCTCTTTCTTCTCTCTCTCTCTTCTCTCTCTCTCTACCTCTCCTGTCTTCTCCCCCTCTCTACCTCTCTCTTCTCCCCACTCCTCTAACTTTCTTCTCTCTTTCTCTCTTTCTCTCTCTTTCTTCCTCTTCTCCACTCTCTTCCCTGTCCTCTCCCTCTACTCTCTATCTCTTTGTCTCTCTCTCCTGTCTGTCTCTCCCCTCTTTCTCTTCTCTCTACCCTCTCTTGCCCTGTCTTCCTCCCCCTCTCTCTTTTTTTCTTTACCTCTCTCCCCCTCTCGCTCTCTCCACCTCTTTCTCTCACCCTGTCTTCTCCCCTCCCCTCTTTCTCGCTTTTATTTCTCTCTCTCCCTGTCTTCTTTCTCTCTCTATTTTCTACCATTCCCTGTCTTCCTCTCCTCTCTCTCTCCTCTCAACCTCTCTCTCTTTTGTTTTCCTCTCTGTCTTCTTCCTCCCTCTTTCTCTCTCTCTACCTCTCTTTGCCCTGTCTTCTCCCCCCTCTCTCTTTTTTTTCTTTACCTCTCTCCCCCCTCTCGCTCTCTCCATCTCTCTCTCACCTGTCTTCTCCCCTTCCCCTCTCTCTCCTCTCTCTTTTCTTCTAAATCTCACAACCTGTTTCTCCTTTCCTCCCCCACTCGCCCTTCGCCCTCTCCTCTCGCTCACGTCTCTCACATGCCCGTTTTGTTTTCTCCTCTGCTCCTGTAGTGACCTGGCCCCTGGTCGAGGAGCCGGCCCGGCAGAGCCGTTGTGATTCCCTTGGTGAGGTGAACGGGTCAAGATTGATTTCATGTCCAAGAAACTCCTCTACTCGAACTACGTCTTTCCGGGTTTCCCCCTCCCACCAAGGTGTTAGACCAAGCGGCGTTCCGCGACCGGAGCTTTGTAGGCTTCTCGGGCAGAGGCCCCTCTCACTTGTTCACTCCCCATCCACGACCGTCCTCGAGCGTGGAGTGTCCAGTACGTGGTTGTGGGAAACACCCGCACCGGCCGAAGGCCCACAGGTTATACGCGCCTCAACAATACGGGAGATGGACAACACACCTCAAAGGGTCAAAAGTCACACACAATCTTGTGCTGCTGTTTGCTCTCCGTTCTGCCATTCTCCTCACGGTGTACACCGGGTACGAATAGGCCGACCAAAAATACTATGGCCACATGGGCCGACAAAGCCACACCGAACTGGTTAACACACGTGCCAGCGACTAATGAATCAACACACACAGTCCACACATACCATACACAGTGTTGGCTCGTAGCTGGCAATTATTCTGTCATGTAGATTATTCCAGCTCCGTGGACCCCTCATCCGCCCGCTTCAAGGAAGAAGTAACGGATTCATTCTCAACATAAGCGTCCGGTCAACTAAAACGCAATTTCCCGCCACCTCACGTCCACATTTCGTACTATTTAAAATTCCCCTCACTGCTCTTCCACCAGGCGGCCCAGGAGCTCCACCCTTCCAGGCGTTCCAGCTAGAAAATGACACAACCACAGTTCCCAGGGCTCATGAGAACGAGGTTTATAAGAGCGGACCGGACAGTAAGACACGTTCTTCTACTTAAGAGCGATGCACCATTTTTCTGCGGACTGGGATGAACGGATGGCCCCCGCAAGGCTGTTTGGGCAAGGGGCGAAGTCTGTAGCCCAGGCTGTCCTCACGGTTGGCACCACCGGCCAGGAAAGTTTGAAAATGATGTCCCTTCGTATGGTGTTGCTCTAGCACATCGTGGGGGCTTGTTCTACTTGGCAGTGGTGCAACCCTCGAGGCCCCAAGCAGAAGCTGAGGGCTAACCCATTTTCGAGGCATCCGCAATGCTCAACGAGCTTCTTCAAACACCGACTAATCGAACTACAAACATGTCATTTGTGGAATAGCGAAATGAGAAATGTACTATAAGGTATTTAAAGGTTTAGGACTTTATTACAACTCGACACACCTTGGTATTTGCACATTTTGCACACCAGATCATTATAATAGCAATGACACACATCAAAGTGCCAACTGAACGTGGTAATCTTCCTATATATATGTTGTCCTTGTGTTGGTTGGAGTCCCGATTTCTGCCACTTGGAGTATCGATGAATTGTTTCTTGGTAACCTGAGTCATCACGCAATTCTCACCTAAGCACGGTGTTGTCTATTTGAAACAGTATTATGAAATTTGAATTGCCTAAGTGTCCGGAATCCTATTATTATTATATATTTTTAATTTGGAATTTTAATTGGGCCCCACCGCCTACCCGCGTGGTTCCATGCTGCCTCATTACTTAGCCCCACCACCGGTAAGCCCAGAATATTTGGAATTTTGGAATTGAATTTAAAAAAATTAGAATTTAATTCATACTGAATTCAAACCACCATCGCTTCACATTCCTATTTTTTATCCTTCTATATTCAATCTTTTACTTCACACATCGCAGCCAGAGGCATTTTGTTTATTTTTGACACAATGCTGGTTACAAATCGACCAGGCATATCCTAGCAGTAATAAGGTTGAAAACATTTAACACACTTTCTTTAAGACTCACATTTTTTTCTCTTTTAAACAATTAAATAATTTCAGGTGGTCTATGTAATTAATTTATTTATTTTCGCAATATTGTAGATCAGTTTAATCGTTGCTTCTTGTGTGTCTTTGGTGTTTCCCCAACATAGTATTAATTTCATTAATCTATCCCCTTTAATGATTTTTGAGGAATTCAGAATAATAGTCTTTTTTTTTTTGCCCTTAGCCATGGCCTTATGATCCAGAACACTGCAGTATGGATTAGGTCGGCATAGCAATCTCTAACATCTCATGACAAAATAAATATGGTTTGAACATCTTGTCTTCAGTTAGTATATATAATTACTTTACTTATTTGTGTTCCACGGTATTATGTATGTGTTATGGTGTTGGTGGCCCATTGTAAATAAGTGGCATCTCCTTTTTTTATAAATATTTGTAAAATTAAAGTACTTTCAACGTTATCGTCACATCCTTCAGTTGGGAATATCACATTAAATATCACCCATTGGACCAATTACATGGGGGCTCGGCCTGAGAAGAAGGGGTGAGGGGCTGTAGGGGAATGGCCAGAAAGTGGGGAGGGTGCGGAATTCCAATCAAAGTTGGAAGAGTGATGGGTTGCACGACAAGGATTGGGAGCTCGGAGGGAAGACCCATATATGTTGGGGTGGCCGCATCTGTGCCGACGGAGTAAGGAGAGAGGATTGATAGAGTGGCGAATTTGAAGGGTGAAATGGTCGATGAAGCCAGGTGGGTTAAAATAGACAAGAAGGGGAAAGAATCGAGAAGAGATCTGAAGATGGAGAGAGATGTGGTGATATATTTGATAAAATCAGAGGACGTATGGGAGATGGTAGATGCGTGTGAGCGCGCAATGAAGTGTCGTAAAGCTAGAAAGACGTGTTGCCAAAGGCTTGTGTTGCATTTTTAAGGTGGCACAGGATGGTTGGGCTCGACTCATTGTGGGACGAAAACTAGCCAAACACAGATATGTTAGGTGTTTTGAGCCGAACATGCTGCATTGTGGAAATTATTTTTAACCACACTGTTATTATGTCCATTATTTTAATCCATCTCCTCCTAACAATCTCAATCAACTGGAGTTTGGATGTGTATGTAGAATAAGGGAGGAGCATGTATTTTTACCATAGGTTTGGTTCATGTTTTAATTTCAGTTGCAATGTTTATTTGGTTTTTTCCACTCTTCGATGCGCAAATCGCACAACACACGTTTCTGTTTCACCGATCTTGTCGCCGCACGGGACACACGATTTTTTTACTGTTCACATTGCGCATCTGCACACCACCATCAGTTTCTTCCGAATTTTTAAATACAACAATACTTGCACTTGGGACATCCCATTGCCTTATTTTGTGGGGAATGTAAGCTTACGGGTTTGGGTGGCTCACGGCCAAGCACCATTACTCAACTGCACTTAAACCCTCCTCCTATGTTTTGCGACAGATGATTTAACATATTTCTTGGGTTTTTGGGTTCAATAGTTGTGAAACAATAACTTTGAACTTATTGTTATTCTTATTCCGCATTTGGGCGGGCTTTGGCAGACACACCGCCCCCCTTTTCTTCTCTCGCCGCCACAGGAAGACGACCTCTCTTTAATATGAAACTTTCGGAAATCCCGCCATCCGGTGAGACTGTGCAAACGTTTGAAGTACTCCCCCTTAATTTTACAAATATTTTATAAAAAGGACATTCGCACTTATTAATCCGTCCAGAAACGAATACACATACCATATATTCCTGCTGCCAGACCTATTAAGAGCTCCGGTCGGGCGGGTCTATGGTATATAACTTGGCTACCAGCATGTTTCCTTCCTATCCTCTTTCAATTCACTATAGTCCTTAGATTTTCTTCGGCTGTTCTTTTGTTTCATGAGATTTGTTAGATTGTTCCTTCCATACCGTGACCGGAGTGTTGCTGGTGTTTGATCTTAGTCGCCACTGTGGTTTCATGGTTGAAGAGGGCACGATGAACATCGGTTATTTTCCTGTTTATTGTTATTTGGGTCAATAATCCTTATTAAAACTGGTGGAATGATTGAGTATTTCTATTATGGGACACCGACCAAGACGGCAGGTTGCAATTTTCAATTTATTCCTCTAGGGAGCGCGACTGTAGGGTTTATTGTTAAATTTGTGTAATGAGAATGAGTTTCTAAAGACTCGCAAATGTGTGTTCTCGCTTAACCATTATCTCGGCGGTAAGATGTTGTATTGGTCACCTCCCATGCGCCTCTATGTACTATCGGATTTAAATAAACTCATGTGCTTCCCTTGGTCTGGCTTGTGTGTACATTCACTTAGACTAAGGCATTCTCCTGCGACGAAGTTTGCATTGATTTGATCATTCTAAGTAATGGTTTATTCAAATTTCAATTCTTGTAAAGCATCCCTATCGATTTCCCGATGTATGCGCCGCGCTTTGTGGCACACTTAAAAGGATTCCCATAAAATAAAATTCTTGACACCTGCAATTGCAGATTCACTAGGTTATCTTCTTCAATATAAATTTGACTTCTTGCGGTATTTATTCAGACAAAACTTCTTACGTACACTCAATTCAGAATGACGCAACCTCCAACCCACTGCAACACACATTTCTAAACCAGCAGTTTGCACGTGAGGTTAGTCTATCAAGTATACTTGTAGGCCTTAAAGTGCAAACATTGTTGTGTGTGTTTTCCTGACCTTTATAATTCACATTCCAGTTCATTAACCACACTTTCGGTAGTCGTAAGCGTTGTTGTGGGTAAGAGCTCCGTTTGATGTCATTTTCAACCGACTGATTGACGAAACCTGGCAGTAATATGTGGGGTACACTTGGGTCACAGACGTCTGAGTGGTAAGCCGTGCATCCACGAATGTATCGAAGTAATTAGACAACACACTGGTTGACTAATCTATCAACCACGCTCTCCCACCTGTTGTCTGTGGGATTCAGAACCCCCCCCTGCCACAGCCCCGCTTCTGGGCCCCTGGTACCCCAGAGAAACATGGAGGGTGTAGGGAAGACAATGGATCTCTTATCTGTCCCTCCTTGACGGTCTCTTTCTCCACTTTCCTAGATTCGCTTGGTGGCTGTTCCTCTATATTTCTAGGGGTGGCCTGGGGACGAAGGGCAGAGCGCGCATTATAGACTAGACTATTGGGTGGAAATGATGGAGTAAGGTCTTTCTTAGTGACGAACCGCTGTTTTGTCCTCTAACCTTTCCTTCTGAAAGTGCCCTTGTGGCCAATTGAGTTCTCACCGGTCTGAATACTCTACTGACATAATGAAGTACACGAGCACCTTCATCCCCTACTCTCCTTCTCGCTCTTCCACGTTGTACTGTCTTCCTGTCTCCTTCCCCATTCTTTCGACTGTTGATACTCGTTTCTGTTTTGTTGTCTTCCGCTGACTGACTTTCTCTTCGTGCATTTCTCTCCTCGTGGTTGGTGGTAACGTGTGTGTGCCGTATTGCCTGCGTGGTGGTGGTGAACCTTGTACACTCCTTGAGTTTGTCATCCTCGTTTTTTGAGGCCCACGTCCTGGTGCCTTGGCCTGCTTGTCCCCCTTTATTGTTCTTTTTCATTTGAATTCTTCTCTTCTCTTCTTTCTTCATCGCCTCTGCTGGCCGTCGTTGGATGCTGGGGATGGTCTTCTGACTCAGGTGACGACGGGCCCTTTTCTCCTCCCATCATCAGCTCCTCCTCAGCTTTGTTCTCTTATCTCCCGCCGTCTCGGCCTGGTTACCAATCCCTCACTGGAACTACTCCAGTTACTCGTAGATACGGAATTCTTTTGGGACATTGAATCCCTCTGACCTTCCTATCCTCCATCACCATGCTGGTAAGACAGAGAGATCTTTAAAATGAGGAGAGATATCGAGGTAGAGGAAGTGGGGGAGTACCAGCTACCAGGTGACGCAGAGAGAAAAAAGAGAGAGAGAGAGGAAGGGGGAGAAAGACAGGGGTCTGAGAGACAGAAATGAGTCGCTGCGAGATGGCAGCGATCCTCGAACCAAGGGTACGGGAGAGAGGGTAAGCCATACGTAAGAAAATAAAAATATAAAAACTAAAGGGAAAGAGAGAAGGGGGGAGAAGACAAAGGGCAACGAGAGGTAGATAGAGAGAGGAAAAGAGGGGGAGGGGAGAAGCACAGTAGGAGGAAGAAAAACAAAGGCGAGAAGAGGTTGGAGGAGAGAAGAGAGGGTAGAGTAGAAGAACAGGGAATGGTAGAGAAATAGAGAGAGAAAGAAGACAGGGAGAAAGTAGAGATAATTAAAAAGCGAAGCAATAGTGAGGGGAGGGGGGCAAAACTTGCATGCACGACTCCAGGGTGCGAGAGGAAGAGGTTGGAGAAGGAGCCCGGAGTAGATAAGGGGGGGAGAAGACGGTAAAGGTAAAAAAAGGAGTAGGAGGTGGGGAACGAAGACAGGGGGCAAGAGAGGTACAAGAGGAAGAAGACAAGAGGGGAGGAGAACAGACAGGGAGAGAGACGAAAGGATAGAGGAAGTAGAGGGGGGGGTAAGAACAGGGAAAGGTCCGAGAAGTGGAGAGAAGAAAGAGGGAGAGAAAAGAGAGAAAAGAGGAGAGAGGAAAAGTTTAGAGAGTGGGGGAAAAGAGACGAGTTAGAGGAGGGGGGGATGAAGAACAACAGGGAGAGGTAGAGAGAGAGAGGAGGAAGAGAGAGAGAAGAGAAAGAGAGAAAGAGAGAGAGATAAGTTTAGAGAGTTTGTGGTCCGCGAAGTCAAAAAAAAGGAGAGGTCCTAGAGAGGGGGAAGATTAAAGACACAGGGAGAGGTTAGATGAGAAGGAGAGAGTAGGGTAGACGAGGGGGAGGTGGGTCAGGTGTGGGGGAGTGCCTCTCTCTCCCCCCTCTCGCTCTCTCCACCTCTCTCTCTCACCCTGTCTTCTCCCCCTTCCCTCTCTCTCTCTCTTTTTTCTCTCTCTCCCTGTCTTCTCCCCCCTTCCTCTCTCGATCTCTCTCTTTTTCTCTCTGTCTTTACCAGGTGATGGAGGTGAAGGGTCAGATGATTCATGTCCCAGAATCCTCTACTCTGATGTTCCTGGGTTCCCCCCGGGTAGACAAGCTGGAGGAGCTGATGGGCAGYGGCCTCTACCTGTCAGACATCCCCATCCACGACGCCACGCGTGATGTCATACTGGTGGGACAGCAGGCCAAGGCACAGGACGGCCTCAAYAACAGGATGGACAAACTCAAGGTACAGTCACACACACATGCAATATGCACACACACACACACGTGCACACACACACACACAGTCACACARACATACACGTGTGCTCYTACTCATTATTCTGTCATGTAGATATTCAGCCGTGGACTCATCCGGCTTCAGAAGAAGAGGACACGCGTCGGTCACTAAACCTTTACTCCATCATCCACATTCTACTATATCCCTCTGCTCTTCCCCAGGCCACCCTAGAAAAGACACACCAAGCTCTAGAAGAGGAGAAGAGGAGGACAGTAGACCTTCTCTACTCCATTTTTCCTGGTGACGTGGCCCAGAAGCTGTGGCAGGGGGAGTCTGTCCCCGCCAGGAAGTTTGATGATGTCACCATGTTGTTCTCTGACATCGTGGGCTTCACTGCAGTGTGTGCCCAGTGTACCCCCATGCAGGTCATCAGCATGCTCAACGAGCTCTACACACG
>NW_019957525.1:118587-126942 GCF_002910315.2 Salvelinus sp. IW2-2015 | reverse complement strand
ACCAACCATCACTCCCTCTATCCATCCATTACCAACCATCACTCCCATTATCCGTCCTTTAACAACCATCACTCCCTCTATCCATCCATTACCAATCATCACTCCCTCTATCCATCCATTACCAACCATCACTCCCATTATTCGTCCTTTAACAACCATCACTCCCTCTATCCATCCATTAACAACCATCACTCCCTCTATCCATCCCTCCATCACTACACCAGCTCTCGTCCTTCGCCAGGGTTTGATCCTGCACAGATACAGACAATTTTTCTTTCCCTTCCCTTCCTCTCTCCTCATCCTTCCACTTTTTTACTTGACTCTTCCCCTTCTCTCTTTCTACTGTCATTTTCTCTCGTCTCCACTTTCACCTCTCCCCTCTCTCTTTTCCTGCTCCATGTGAGGAGAGAGAGAACCATATGTTCCCATTGTCATGGTTACTCTGGATAAATGACTGTGACTGGCTGAAAATGAGAGTTGTGTTTCTTGTTGTCAAGTACAGCTTTTGAGTGTTTTTTTTTTACTTGTTTTATAATTTTTTATTCTGAAAATATTTAAATTTTATGAAAATACTGAAATCAAATCAAATCAAATGCTCATGGCTTCATGGACTCTCCTCCAATCCCCATGTAGATTGAGACTATAGGCGACGCCTACTGTGTTGCGGGCGGGCTCCACCAAAAGATTGACAGCCATGCCAAGCCAATCGCACTCATGGCCCTGAAGATGATGGAGCTGTCAGAGGAGGTGTTAACGCCGGACAGCAAATCCATCAAGGTGAGTCTTCGCTTGGCACGGGYAGGGMGGCACTTTCTCCCTCACTCTCTTRTTCTGTCTTATTTTCTCTCTCCCTTTTCACTCCCCCTRTCTCTTTCTCTCTCTCCCTCCCTTTCTTTCTCTCCCTTTTCACCCTCTCCTCCTACTCTGTCTCTGTCTCTCTTCTCATTCAAATTTAAATGTGGTTTACACCTATAATTTAAAGCATCTGTAAGCTGATCATTGCGGTGCTGTGTTGTGCTTTTGTGTTGTGCTAGCTGTTTTGTGCTGTGTTGTGTTATGTGCTGTGCTAGCTGTGTTGTTCCACAGACAGAAGGGGTAACACAGACACGTCACAGGGGCTATAACGCTGAATAATCCTTTTAGAGCGTTTTCTCACCAAATCAAAGTTTATTTGTCACGTGCGCCGAATACAACAGGTCAAAGATCTTCTGTGAAATGCTTACTTACAGGCTCTAACCATAGTGCAAAAAAGGAATTACAGGTGAACAATAGCGTAAGAGAAGTGAGAGACGAAATAAAAACAACATAAAAAGACAGGAACAATAACAGCTAGCAGCTATATCGGACCTGAGAGCATGTCTGCTTAGCCCAGTAGATGTATTGTAGGCCGATATAGACCCTCAGGATACTCTCGTGTTCAAGCGTAGAACATTTTGAGGATCCTCAGGACCCAAATGCCAACATCTTTTCAGTTGTCTAGATATGGGGAATAGCTTTATCTGCCCTTTTCTGATGACTGTCTTGTATGTTTGGACCATTTAATTTTTGTATGTGTGACACACACCAAAAAGGACTTGAAGCTCTCAACCGCTCACACTACACCCGTCGATGAGAATAGGGGCGTGCTCGGTCTCTTTTTCACTGTGTACACAATCATTTCGCTTAGTCTTTGGGTTACGTGAGGGATAGGGTTGTTTTATTCTGGCACACCGGCAGGTCTTGGACTCACTATAGGCCTGTCTCGTCGTTGTGGTGATCAGGACCTGTTGTGTAGTCTTGCAACTTTAATGATGGTGTTGGAGTTGTGTTCGGCCAGTGCATCGTGGGTGAACAGGGAAATAGCACGAGGGGACTGAGCACGCAAGCTGAGGGGCTCCAGTGTTTGAGGATAAGCGTGGCAGATGTGTTGCTACTAACACTGCACTGGGGGCAGCGCAGGAAGTCAGGATCCCACCAAATATTGTAGTGTCCAAGTCCTAAAGCATGGGACTGCTAACTCTTTTCTCAGATTATACAATCCCACCAGGTATGATCCAACACGCGAAAAAGGCTACTCTTCTTGATGGTTATCCCACAAATAATCCTTATACGGTATAGTCTGGTGTTTTTCTGGCATGACCCTTAGTGATCACTGTTTAAGCAGACTGTGTTCATAATGGGCTGCTCAGTGAAAACGACGCTGTCCTGATTTGTCATAGACGCTTGCTAAACACTTTCATGAGCAAGCCTTCTTATGAACTGGTCTCTGTAAAATGGTATATAATCAGCTTGATCTTGTCGAAGACGTTGAACCTTCTTTTTTATATTTTAGTGGTGTTGTTTAAAACTGCACTACAAGAAAATGAGAATTAAAACAGGTTTCAGCCCTGTTTTGACGTGATTTCCAGTGTTATGCCCTCCAGAATGGTGACTGGCTCTCGTTCAAGGGCATTGAGAAATAGTGCACTCATGCTAATCCGAAGCAAAGTAGGTTATTTTAGGAGCAGTTTATCTCTGTGGGTTAACCCAAGAAGTTTCTGGAAAAGGTTAAGCGACGTGGGAATAAACACCTCCTCCTCACAGCTGCCCATGTCCTTAAATGTGATGATGTGTGGTTGTCTTACTGACAAGAAACACATGTTGAGCTCTTTAATCACACTTCATAAGGTCAGGATTCCTATTTGACTCGCCATGCCTCCTGGCCCGTCCAACCATTTCCTCATTCCCACCCGCTTCTATGCGACTATCCCGAACTGTTTCCCTCTTTTTCCCCTGCCCGCTCGTACAATGTCTTCTCCTCTTTTTCCCCTGCCCACTACAAAGTTTCTCGCCTGCAGGCAGTCACTTGAGTCCGAGGTACTAGAGGGAGCTCCTGAACTTGACACGAAAAAAACATCTGGTCAGTGGTTTAGACCCGTTTTTCTTTAAGGTTGCTGCCCTATCACGCCAAGCTATCTTGAACCTTTTAAACCTGTCTCTCTTTCTGGGGAGGTTCCCATTGCTTGGAAGCAGCCACGGTTCATCCTTTATTTAAAGGGGACTACAGCTGATCCTATCTGCTAATAGGCCTATTTCTATTTTGCCCTGTTTATCAAAAGTGTTAGAAAAAACTTGTCAATAATCAACTGACTGGCTTTCTTGATGTCTTATAGTATTCTCTCTGGTAATGTAATCTGGTTTCCGCTCAGTTATGGGTGTACTGCAACGTTAAAGGTCCTCAATGATGTACATTGCCCTTGATTCTAAGCCATGTTGTGCTGCTATTTTTATTGACTTGGCCAAAGCTTTTGATACGGTAGACATTCCATTCTTACGGGGCGGCTATGGAATATTGGTGTCTCTGGGGGACTTTGGCCGGGTTTGCTAACTACCTCTCTCAAGAGTGCAGTGTATAAAGTAGAAAATGCTTGTCTCAGCCATGCTTGTCACAACAACAAAGCTAGGCAGTAGGAAGCTCTCTCATCCATTTATATGCCAGATGATAGTCTTATACTCAGCTGGCCCTCCCGGATTTTGTGTTAAATGCTCTCACAAACTATAACAAGCTTTCTTACCTTAACCTTGTTCTGAACACCTCCAAAACAAGGGTCATGTGGTTTTGGTAAGAAGAATGCCCTCTCCCCACAGGTGTGATTACTACCTCTGAGGGTTTAGAGTTTGAGGTAGTCACCTCATACCAGTACTTGGGAGTATGGCTAGACGGTACACTGTCCATCTCTCGGCACATATCAAAGCGCAGGCAAAAGTTAAATCTAGACTTGGTTTCCTCTATCGTAATCGCTCCTCTTTCACCCAGCTGCCAAACTAACCTGATTCAGATGACCATCCTACCATGCTAATTACGGAGACATAATTTATAGATCGGCAGGTAAGGGTGCTCTCGAGCGTTTAGATGTTCTTTACCATTCGTCCATCAGCTTTGCCACCAATGCTCCTTAAAAACACATCACTGCACTCTATACTCCTCTGTAAACTGGTCATCTCTGTATACCCTTCGCAAGACCCACTGGTTGATGCTATTTTAAAACCCTCTTAGGCTCACTCCTCCTATCTGAGATATCTACTGCAGCCTCATCCTCCACATACAACATCCGTTCTGCCAGTCACATTCTGTTAAAGGTCCCCAAACCACACATCCCTGGGTCGCTCGTTTTTCATTTCGCTGCAGCTAGCGACTGGAACAAGCTGCAACTAGTGACTGGAACGAGCTGCAACAAACTCTCAAACTGGACAGTTTTATCTCAATCTTTTCATTCAAAGACTCAATCATAGACACTCTTACTGACAGTTGTGGCTGCTTTGTGTGATGTATTGTTGTCTCTTACCTTATTGCCCTTTGTGCTGTTATCTGTGACCAATAATGTTTGTACCATGTTTTGTGCTGCTACATGTTGTGTGCTACCATGTTGTCATCATGTGTGTTGCTAACATGCTGTGTTTGTCATGTGTTGCTGCTTGCTATGTTGTGTCTTAGGTCTTCTCTTTATGTAGTGTTGTGTTGTCTCGTGATATGTGTTTTGTCCTATATTATGTTTTTTTATTTTATTATTATTTAAATTTTAATCCCAGCCCCCGTCCCCGCAGGAGGCCTTTTGCCTTTTGGTAGGCCGTCATTGTAAATATGAATTTGTTCTTAACCGACTTGCCTGGTGAAATAAAGGTTAAAATAAAAAATAAAAAAKCGACATCGATGAAACATCTGATCTCAATACATGTTTCTGTTCCCAAAACGATAATCTATTATGAACACATTGCACTACGTTTTATAGACTTGACACTTTGCCAAAGTAAAAAAAWTTATAATTGTTTAGCAGAAGTGCAAAGGTCAAAATGAGTTTGTGCACACTTCACAGAGGAGGCTTTGCTAACAGAAATATGCAAATTCGTGCTATAACGCGGCAGTAAGATCTGGTTTTGACTACCTTCTTGCTTGTTCTGCCCACTATGCTTAATTTGCTCCCATGGTAAACGACACAGATTAATTATCTTGTAGGGCTGGGCGATATGGCTACAATATCATATCACCGTATATTTTTTTTTTGGACAGTATGACGGTATTTGATGTTATTTGATGTTTTTGAATAGTAAAAGTTCTAAATTTGCTTTATGAGTAGCACGTGACCCTAGGGTGGCAACCCATACCTGTACATTCTAAGTGATTTAAATGGGTCTTTCTCCATTCTGATTGTTATACTGTTCAATTAAAATTCAACCAAAAATAATCTCCTGCATTTCCATCAATTTCTGTATTTCAAATCAAATCAAGTTTATTTGTCACATGCGCCGAATACAACAAGTGTAGACTTTACCGTGAAATGCTTACTTACAAGCCTTTAACCAACAGTGCAGTTCAAGAACAGTGCACTCAATTGAGATAATATCCACACTGCCACGTAGGGCTGCACGATATGGGCAAAAAAAACAATTTTTAACCAAATGTTGCAATTGCGATTTGACTTGTGATTTAGAGCAAAACACTTGGGTGAACTGTTGGAATCATGGAAATAGAATGATTATTCTATTTATAATAGTTAGAATATAATATTGGGCACTTCGAATACAGTGTTATGTTGACATGACAATGAATGAAAATGACAGGGAGGCGTAATTGTGACAGGGTAGGAACCAAAGGCTACATTAAATGTTTCTTCGTGTAGCCAACATATTCATGCTTCACTTATTATTTTTTMATTTAGAAGATACTGTTGCACAAACGACATGCTGATTTAGGCCTACACCATTAGCTCTTTTTCAGTACATTTATTAGCTAGCTAGCTCTCCAGCTAACTAGCGATTAGCATTAGCAGCTAACACGATTTAGCTTAACTTGCTAAGAAAAGACAAACTAGCTGTTTGCAGATGTAAGAKACACAAACTAATAGTGTAATTATAGAATGTTAGTGGATTTATATTATGAAGCAAAGTGGAAACAACTTTGTTGTCATCAACATTGCTGTGGGGCTAGGTCTGTGTGGAAAGCGGCATTGAGAGAGAGAGAGAGCGGAGAGGGATGACTCAAGTAGCAGAGTAAACTATAAAAATGGACGTTACACACGGCGTGACACATTTAACAAACCAAACATTCAAATATCGTTATAGAAGGCCCTCTGACCCCCTGTTGACACGGCGTGACACATTTAACAAACCAAACATTCAAATATCGTTATAGAAGGTAAAGTAAAGCAGAGATGTGGTTCGTTAGAGAAAGGTCACGTTCAGGCAATCTGCCTTTCTCCCATCTCCACAGGTAGAGGCTCTTTGTGGGCTGTTTTGTGTTACGGTTAGAGAGAAGGTCACGTTCAGGCAGTCTGCCTTTCTCCCATTCCACAGGTAGAGGCTCTTTGGTTGGGCGTGTTTGTGTTACGTTAGAGAGAAGGTCACGTTCAGGCAATCTGCCTTTCTCCCGTCTCCACAGGTAGAGGCTCTTTGTGTTGGGCTGTTTTGTGTTACGTTAGAGAGAAGGTCACGTTCAGGCAATCTATCTTTCTCCCATCTCCACAGGTAGAGGCTCTTTGTGGTTGGTGTTTTGTGTTACGTTAGAGAGAAGGTCACGTTCAGGCAATCTATCTTTCTCCCATCTCCATAGGTAGAGGCTCTTTGTGTTGGGCTGTTTTGTGTTACGTTAGAGAGAAGGCGTCACGTTCAGGCAATCTATCTTTCTCCCATCTCCACAGGTAGAGGCTCTTTGTGTTGGGCTGTTTGTGTATTACGTTAGAGAGAGGTCACGTTCAGGCAATCTATCTTTCTCCCATCTCCACAGGTAGAGGCTCTTTGTGTTGGCTGTTTTGTGTTACGTTAGAGAGAAGGTCACGTTCAGGCAATCTGCCTTCTCCATCTCCATAGGTAGAGGCTCTTTGTGTTGGGCTGTTTGTGTTTACGTTAGAGAGAAGGTCACGTTCAGGCAATCTGCCTTTCTCCGTCTCCACAGGTAGAGGCTCTTGTTGTTGGGCTGTTTTGTGTTACGTTAGAGAGAAGGTCACGTTCAGGCAATCTGCCTTTCTCCCGTCTCCACAGTAGAGGCTCTTTGTGTTGGGCTGTTTTGTGTTACGTTAGAGAGAAGGTCACGTTCAGGCAGTCTGCCTTTCTCTCCGTCTCCACAGGTAGAGGCTCTTTGTGTTGGCTGTTTTGTGTGTACGTTAGAGAGAAGGTCACGTTCAGGCAGATCTGCCTTTCTCCCGTCTCCACAGGTAGAGGCCTTTGTGTTGGGCTGTTTTGTGTTACGTTAGAGAGAAGGTCACGTTCAGGCAGTCTATCTTTCTCCCGTTCTCCACAGGTAGAGGCTCTTTGTGTTGGGCTGTTTTGTGTTACGTTAGAGAGAAGGTCACGTTAGGCAGTCTATCTTTCTCCCATCTCCATAGGTAGAGGCTCTTTGTGTTGGGCTGTTTTGTGTTACATTAGAGAGAAGGTCACGTTCAGGCAATCTGCCTTTCTCCATCTCCATAGGTAGAGGCTCTTGTGGTTGGGCTGTTTGTGTTACGTTAGAGAGAAGGTCACGTTCAGGCAGCTGCCTTTCTCCCGTCTCCACAGGTAGAGGCTCTTTGTGTTGGGCTGTTTTGTTGTACGTTAGAGAGAAGGTCACGTTCAGGCAGTCTATCTTTCTCCCGTCTCCACAGGTGAGGTCTTTGTGTTGGGCTGTTTTGTGTTAGGTTAGAGAGAAGGTCACGTTCAGGCAGTCTGCCTTTCTCCCGTCTCCAACAGGTAGAGGCTCTTTGTGTTGGGCTGTTTTGTTGTTACGTTAGAGAGAAGGTCACGTTCAGGCAATCTGCCTTTCTCCCGTCTCCACAGGTAGAGGCTCTTTGTGTTGGGCTGTTTTGTGTTACGTTAGAGAGAAGGTCACGTTCAGGCAGTCTGCCTTTCTCCCGTCTCCACAGGTAGAGGCTCTTTGTGTGGGCTGTTTTGTGTTACGTTAGAGAGAAGGTCAGTTCAGGCGTCTATCTTTCTCCCATCTCCACAGGTAGAGGCTCTTTGTGTTGGGCTTGTTTTGTGTTACGTTAGAGAGAAGGTCACGTTCAGGCAGTCTGCCTTTCCCCCTCTCCACAGGTAGAGGCTCTTTGTGTTGGGCTGTTTTGTGTTTACGTTAGAGAGAAGGTCACGTTCAGGCAGTCTGCCTTTCTCCCATCTCCATGGTAGAGGCTCTTTGTGTTGGGTGTTTTGTGTTACGTTAGAGGAAGGTCACGTTCAGGCGTCTATCTTTCTCCCGTCTCCACAGGTAGAGGCTCTTTGTGTTGGCTGTTTTGTGTTACGTTAGAGAGAAGGTCACGTTCAGGCAATCTGCCTTTCTCCCATCTCCACAGGTAGAGGCTCTTTGTGTTGGGCTGTTTGTGTTTTACGTTAGAGAGAAGGTCACGTTCAGGCAGTCTATCTTTCCCGTCTCCA